>NC_081569.1:87127215-87319945 GCF_022355385.1 Mustela nigripes
ATTTGACAGAGAGAAATCACAAGTAGACGGAGAGGCAGGCAGAGAGAGAGGAAGGGAAGCAGGCTCCCTGCTGAGCAGAGAGCCCGATGCGGGACTCGATCCCAGGACCCTGAGATCATGACCTGAGCCGAAGGCAGCTACTTAACCCACTGAGCCACGCAGGCGCCCCAAGATTTATTTTTTTAAGTACTCTCTATTCCTAGCATGGGGCTTGAACTCACAGTCCCAAGATCAAGGGTTGCATGCTCCACCAACTGAGCCAGCCAGGTGCCCCTCACAACATTATTTCATCTAGAGTATATTTTTTTGTATAGGCATTGGGCAAAGTTATAAATTTATAAAATTATATATTTGCATATCTGTCTATAAAGGGTAAAGGAAAAATGTGTCTTAATTTTTGCAAGGATTAGCACATCTTAATGTAGTTTTCTGTCTAGAAATCAGGACTTCCATTATAGGAAGAATCTCTAAAATGAACTCTTTGGACCTAAGGGTATTTGAAGTATCCAATGTCCTATGTCTGTGGTAAAAAGATACAAAAGCTATTGGCTGGCTGTCTAGATAATCCCTTGTTGTCTATATCCAAACATAATACAGTTAATGTTACATTGATTTATTCATAGCAAATAACCAGACACAACTTTGGACATTTAAAAAAATAACTTAAACTTAGGGTACGGTATTTGCTACTTACTACTTTTTCTAAAATCCTCTTTAGGGAAGGTGGCTTTATGCATTATTGGCTTGTCTTGAAAAACCTTTATTACCTGAGGCTCATTCACTGATTCGGCAGCTAGCAAGAAGGTGCTCTGAAGTAAGGCTCTTAGTGGTAAGTTACAGCTTACTATTTCAAATTGAAAGTGCTCATTGATTTATGTGGTAATAAAAAAGGATTACATTGAAATAGGAAAATGTGAAATATTTTATTAGTCAAGATTAGATTTGGCCACATAATTTTAGGAAGCCCAAAATAACAGTAGCTTAAATAAAATGGACATGTTTTTCTTAGATAAAGGAAGTCTTCAGGTGGACCGAGCAAATCTAAGATGGCAGTAGCCCAGGCCTTTGAGTTCTGGCTCATGTGACTTCGGTTGCCAAGCTCACCTCATGGTCCAAGGTAGCTGCTGGAGTTCAGCCATTATATTTGGTTATAGGAACTAGAAAGAAGAGAAGATTATCCTCTAACAAAGCTTCCCAGAGGTTTCACAAGCACATCTGGCTGTATATCTAGCTCATTTAGCCAGACTTTAGTCACATGGCCATTAGGAACTATGGGTAGTTTTACTTTTAGCTGGGGGGACAAGGGTGCCTAGTTAAAAATGAACTTCCTTTGCTAAATAGCAAGGGAAAACAAGAAGCTGGAGTGGTCAACTAACAGTCTCTGGCGCAATGATTGTTCTGAATACCTGCAGCATTATAATATAAATAAACTTTATGCCAGATTAAGTCCACCTGTGATTTTTTTTTTCTTTCATCCCTCCTTTCCCTTCCACAAAATGTATACTCGTTCTCTATTGACTACTCACAAATATTTTTGTTAAACCATGATACGGCCCAAACTAGCTTCTGTGGCTTGTACTCCAAGCAGAATATACTTGCAACTCAGAAAATATTTCACATATTTTGTTCCTAGACTTTATTTCGTCTCCAGAAGTGCCTTTTCACTCTTCCAGTCTGCATCTAAATACCATTTAGTTTTCGTAGTCTGGCTCATATTCTACCACTTTCTATGATACTCTTCCTGATCCTAACAACTAAAAAGAATCTCTTCGTCCTCTGTTTTTCCAGTATAATTAATGTTTTTTTATGGGCACTTTACACATTTTTCTTTCATTAAAATTAATATGGATATTTTATCTTCTCCGCTATTAGCAGGTAATATGTTTTATTCAGCTTTGTTTCATATAGTGCTTGACACATAGATTAGAGTATACTAACAAGGAAGCATGTCCCAAGTTTGAATTAACATGTGATGTGTCTGCTATAACATTTCTTGATAGGTTATTGTAACTTTATCCTGAAATGTATAAAATTAAATTACACATTCGGTAACATCACTTTGTAAAATATATATAGTTCAGCAACTATCTCCATATAATTGAGAAGCCTGATCTGCTGGACTATTTTCTGGTATGTCTTAAGCTAGAAGCCACGATTTCAGTCCTCAATTTTAAGTTTTTTAAAATATTTTTTATAGTTTGTTTTCCGTACTGTGTAGTTAGGACATTTGTGTGTGTGTGGGGGGGGGGGAGTTGCTCCCCTACTTGGAACCGGGAAAAATCTTTTTTCCAAGTTATTCTCCTTTGAATCTGCAATTCTTTATTTCTTTTCCCTATTGAGGACCTTTCTTTAAAAGTTCATGTCAGGGGCCACCTGGGTGGCTCAGTCGTTAAGTATCTGCCTTCAGCTCGGGTCATGATCCCAGAGTCCTTGGATAAGTCCCACGTTGGTCTCCCTGCTTAGCGAGGTGTCTGCATCTCCCTCTGCCTGCCACTCCCCCTGCTTGTGCCCTCTCTGTGACAAATAAAATCTTTAAAGATCATGTCAGATGTTTCTCAAGGGTTGTTAGCTCTCTAGCTTTCTCCTTTTTCTTTGAGGTTTTCTACTTCCATATGATTATTACTATTATCTAACAAAAGTTTCATGTTTTGCATATTGAAATTTGTTTCAAAAATACTAGGGAGAGGGACGCCTGGGTGGCTCAGTTGGTTGGACGACTGCTTTCGGCTCAGGTCATGATCCCGGAGTCCCGGGATCAAGTCCCGCATCGGGCTCCCAGCTCCATGGGGAGTCTTTTCTCCCTCTGACCTTCTCCTCACTCATGCTCTCTCTCACTGCCTCTCTCTCAAATAAATAAATAAAATCGTTAAAAAAAAAAATACTAGGGAGAACACTCTACATTTTTCTGATTTTTTTTTTCTTTAGGACAGTAAAGATGATGAGCGGGTTCCTGCTTTGAATTTATTAATCTGTCTCGTTAGCAGGTAAGTAATCCTTGATTCCTTGCTTTATAATAGTGTTACTAATGGAAAATACTGTTTTCATTTTCAAACAGAGGAAATTGAGGTATAAGGAAACAATATCATACGTATATCAATTCCCTATATTTTGAGTTTTTTCAATAAATAATGCTACAGTGTAGACCCTTATACGTTATAGCTCTGTTATTTCCTAAGGGCAAACTCCTAGAAATAAGTTGAAGTGCTTGCATGTATTTTAAAACCGAGATATTTATTAATAGTTGGCCTTCCAGAAACTCCTATCTTTCTGTGTTCCCATGAAAGTGTCAGTGAGACTGCCTGTCTTCTATTCAACACTGGGCATTTTCAGTTGATACAAATGTTTCCATTCTAATAACAAAAAGATACAAATTATTTTTATTTGCATTTGTTTAGTTACCAGTGAGGGTAAAAAAAATACTTTATTTTATTGTAATTTTTTTTAATTGCCTTGTGTTCTTTATTCATTTTCAGTTTGAACATATTTTTATTTAGTATGTGTTTGATTTCATTTCTTAACATTGAAGTTCGACCTGGAATTTATCTAAAAACATTCTCATATTCTGAATTCATGTGTATGAGTATATGTGTGTATTATACCTACACATATTTATTTCAGGTCTCTTTCTGGATTAGATTTTTTTTTTTTAAGATTTTATTTATTTATTTGACAGAGAGAGATCACAAGTAGGCAGAGAGGCAGGCAGAGAGAGGGAAGCAGGCTCCCCGCTGAGCAGAGAGCCTGACGTGGGGCTTGATCCCAGGACCCTGAGATCACGACCCAAGCCGAAGGCAGAGGCTTAACCCACTGAGCCACCCAGGCACCCCTGGACTTGATATTTTATACATTGGTCAGTGTTTTTAATCTAATGCCAATACCTTTCTAAAGCTTTATATTATGTTTAAATATTGATAAGGGAAATGATCTGTGTCCATTATTCTTCCTCAAGACACTTTTTCAGAATACACATGTATTCAATATATAATTTCTCAATCTATAATAATTATGCTGCTGGTGATAATTAATACTTAACTAGACACTTTGTGCCACGCATTTTTCTTAGTGCTTCATAATAGAAACTCATTGAATCCTTAGAAGGTAGGTGCTATTACCAATTACAGATGAGGAAACCATGGCAGAAAAGATAAAACAATTTTCTGGCCATCACAAAGCTAGTAAATTGTAGGGCTAAGGTCCAAAAACAAGGCAGCTTTGCTCCAGAGTTAAGTTCTGGACTATGCTCGTATCAAACTACCTATCTCTTGGTAATAAGGATTAAATGAAAGCCCTAGGCGCTATGTATACTGGGTCTTTAATCCTTACAACTCAAGAGTTTTTTCTTTTACTTTCACAGGTAAAGACACAGCTTCAGAAACATTAATTAGGGTTCAGTAAACTAGTACTGAATGGAATCAGAGACTTAAATATAACATCTGACTACTAATCCACTGATATTTTATAATGTGCAGTTATGAGAAAAGCAATATCAAGTAATTAGTCATGATTATTTTTTTTTCCCCTCAGAACATTATTTAAAAACGAAAAATATGTTCTAGGCCAGAAAATTTTCTTAGACTATATAGGCTTCACTTAAGAAAACCTGAAGGGGCACCTGGGTGGCTCAGTGGGCTAAAAAGCCTCTGCTTTCGGCTCAGGTCATGATCTTGGGGTCCTGGGATGAAGCCCTGAATTGGGCTCTCTGCTTGGCAGGGAGCCTGCCTCCCCCTCTCTCTCTGCCTGCCTCACTGCTTACTTGTGATCTCTGTCTGTCAAATAAATAAATAAATAAATCTTTAAGAAAAGGGAAGAGAAAATCTGCAGAAGAGGGGTGCCTGAGTGGCTTAGTCAGTTAGGCGTCGACTCTTGATTTTGGCTCAGGTCATGAACTCAGATGGAGCCCTGTGTTGGCATGGAGCCTGCTTAAGATGCTCTCTCCCCCCTGCCCCACACAGCAGGCTGTCTAAAAGAAGACTTAAAGAAGATTCTAGAATGTTTGAAAAAAGATAACATAGACCTTGAATCTTGGCCATAGCCATCTCAATATAAGTATCAAATATTGTTTTCTTTTGTAGGTTTGTTTTTTTGTTGTTGTTGGTCTTGTTTATCCTACAACTTTAAAGCAAAAACTTCTAACTGATAGAAATACTTATTCAAATGAGTGGAATCCCATTCAGATGGGATTTAATAGCCCTATTACCCACCTTAATTATTTTATCAATGAAAAATGTTTTAAGCTCCTTTTTTTTTTTTAAAGATTTTATTTATTTATTTGACAGAGAGAGAGATCACAAGTAGACACAGAGGCAGGTAAAGAGAGAGGGAGAAGCAGGCTCCCGGCCAAGCAGAGAGCCCGATGTGGGGCTTGATTCCAGGACCCTGAGATCATGACCTGAGCCGAAGGCAGAGGCTTAACCCACTGAGCCACCCAGGTGCCCCTAAGGTTCTTATTATGGAGATTTTCAAATACATATGAATGTAGTAGAATAATACTTGCCCCCCATCAGCATCTATCACCCAAGTTCAACATTTATTAACTTCACCAGAGTATTTCATTTGTCTCATCTTTTTTGTTAATGTATTTTAAACAAATCTCAGACATGTCATTTGGACCTTTTAAAGTGATTAGGACCTTTTAAAACATGACTCTAATACTGGTATCATATCTAATAAATTTAATAACTCCACAATATTATCTGATACCTAGTTCACGTTTCATATTCCTTAATTGTTCCCAAAATGTCTTCTCACATTTGAATTGTTCAAATCAGGATCCAACCTTTTCCCTTTCCCCACTAGCCAGGGAGAGGTCGAACCACGTGCTGTTGTTCTTCATTCCCATGGTAACTTAAAGAGAAACTTTCACAATGTCCAGAGCCCTTGATATCCTGGAAATGGAGAAGGCTGTCCTCAAATTCCTTGCAGCAGGAACCCACTTAGGTGGCACCAACCTTGACTTCCAAATGGAGCAGTACATCTACAAAAGGAAAGTGTTAGTATCTACATCATAAATCGGAAGAGAGGGGCGCCTGGGTGGCTCAGTTGTTTAAGCATCCAACTCTTAATGTCAGCTTAGGTCTTGATCTCAGGGTCGTGAGTTCAAGCTCCATGTTGGGCTCCATGCTGGGTGCGGAGCCTACTTTAAAAAAAAAAAAAAAAAAAAATCGGGGCACCTGGGTGGCTCAGTGGGTTAAGCTGCTGCCTTCGGCTCAGGTCATGATCTCAGGGTCCTGGGATCGAGTCCCACATCGGGCTCTCTGCTCAGCAGGGAGCCTGCTTCCCTTCCTCTCTCTGCCTGCATCTCTGCCTACTTGTGATCTCTCTCTGTCAAATAAATAAATAAAATCTTTAAAAAAAAAAAAAATCTGGAGAGAGAACCTGGGAGATGCTTCTGCAGGCAGCTTGTGCCATTGTTGCCATTGAAAACCCAGTTGATATCAGTGTTCTGTCATCCAGAAATACTAGCCAGCAAGCTGTGCTGAAGTTTGCTGCTGCTACTGGAGCCACTCCCTCCTGCTGGCCACTTTATCCCTGGAACCTTCAATAACCAGATCAAGGCAGCCTTCCTAGAGCCAAGCCTTCTTGGTGGTTACTGATGCTAGGACTGACCACAGCCTCACACAGAGGTGTCTTACGTTAACCTGCCTACGGTCGCTCTGTGTAACACAGACTCTCCTCTGCACTCTATGCACATTACTATCCCTTACAGCAATAAGGGAGCTCACTCAGTGAGTCTAATGTGGCGGAGCCTGGCCTGGGAAGTTCTGTCCGTGCTTGGCACCATTTCCCATGAACACCCGTGTGAGGTCATGCCTTATCTCTACTACTACAGAGATCCTGAAGAGATTGAAAAGGAAGAGCAGGCCGCTGCTGAAAAGGCTGTGACCAAGGAAGACTTTCAGGGTGAATGGACTGCTCCAGCTCCTGACTTCACTGCAGTTCATCCTGAAGTCACAAACTGGTCACAGTTAGTTCCCTACTAAATGAAAACTGGAATGCTCAGCCAGCCACTGAAGACTAGCCTGTAGCTCCCATTGCTCAGGCCACTGAATGCATAGAAACACCCACGGAGCAGTCTTAAGCTGCTCTTCCACCAAGACACACAAAATGGAAATAAGGTTGATGGAAAATAAGTAGGTGCTTAAAAAAAAAAAAAAAAAAAAAAACCTAAAAAACAAACAAAAATACCCAAGTCAGGATCCAGGTGAAATGTACTCATTGCTTTTGTTTGATATGTCTCTTGAGTCTCCCCATCAGTTTCCTGGGTTTATCTCTTTGCTATTTATTTGTTGGGAAAAAAACCAGCCCTTTGACTTGTAAAATTTCCCATGTTTTGGTTTTGACAGCTATATCTTATCTTCATGTTGGTGTTTAATGTGTTCATTTATCCCCCATATTTTCTGTAAGCCGTTAGGTTGTCTTAAAGGCTTGATTATTGGGGTGCCTGGGTGCTTCAGTTGTTATGTGTTTTCCTTCAGCTCAGGTCATGATCCCAGGATGCTGGGATGGAGCCCCGCCTCGGGCTCCCTGCTAAGTGGGAAGCCTGCATCTCCTTTCCCACTCCCTCTGCTTGTGTTCCCTCTCTTGCAGTGTCTCTGTCAGATAAATGTTTTTTTTTTTTTTTTTTAAGCTTTTATTTATTTATTTGACAGAGAAATCCCAAGTAGGCAGAGAGGGGCAGAGAGAGAAGGGGAAGCAAGCTTGCTGCTGAGAGAGAGAGAGAGCCCGATGCGGGGCTCGATCCCAGGACCCTGGGATCATGACCCGAGATGAAGGCAGAGGCTTAACCCACTGAGCCACCCAGGCGCCCCTCTGTCAGATAAATTTTTAAAATCTTCAAAAGGAAAAAAACTAAAGGCTTGATTATTATATATAGGGTTTTTTTTTTTTGGTTTGGCAAGACTCCGTGGGTTGTGGTGTGCATATCAGGAGGCACATAATATCTGGTTGTCCCACTTCTAGTATGAAGTTGATCAATGCATTCAGGTAAAGGGATATTGCAGTCATTATTTTTGTTGATGCTCAGGTTGTTCCGTGTTTGGTCAGCAGGAACCCATCAGATCAGTTCCTACGCTTTTTGTTCTATATAACCCTGGTGGTCTTTTATAGCTTGCTTACTGTCAGGTATGTCAAGATGGTTCAAATGTATCTTAGACATTTCTGGCCCCAGATCTGGAATCAGTGTTTTTTCCCAGGAGTGCTTGTTCCTCTTTTAAAGTAGAAAATGACAGGGCGCCTGGGTGGCTCAGTGGGTTAAGCCACTGCCTTCGGCTCAGGTCATGGTCTCGGAGTCCTGGGATCAAGTCCCGCATCGGGCTCTGTGCTCAGCGGGGAGCCTGCTTCCTCCTCTCTCTCTCTCTCTCTCTCTCTCTCTCTGCCTGCCTCTCTGCCTATTTGTGATCTCTCTCTGTCAAATAAATAAATAAAATCTTTAAAAAAAAATAAAAATAAAAAATAAAGTAGAGGGGCGCCTGGGTGGCTCAGTGGGTTAAGCCGCTGCCTTTGGCTCAGGTCATGATCTCAGGGTCCTGGGATTGAGTCCTGCATCGGGCTCTCTGCTCAGCAGGGAGCCTGCTTCCTTCTCTCTCTCTCTGTCTGCCTCTCAGTGTACTTGTAATTTCTCTCTGTCAAATAAATAAATAAAATCTTTAAAAAAAAAAATAAAGTAGAAAATGGGGGGCACCTGAGTGGCTCAATGGGTTAAGCCTCTGCCTTCGGCTCAGGTCATGATCTCAGGGTCCTAGGATTGAGCCCAGGATCGGGGTGTCTGCTTGGCGGTGAGCCTGCTTCCCACTCTCTCTCTGCCTGCCTCTCTACTTGTGATCTCTCTCTGTCAAATAAATAAAATCTTAAAAAAAAAGTAGAAAATGGTATTTAGAGTCCACAATTTGGACATTAGGGAAGTTAGCGGTTACTAGGTTGGTCATTGCCTTTAGGCCTTTTGGATGACCAGAGGTAGGAAGTATGTGTTTCTTAGAAAGAGAAAAATGACATCATGACTTCAAATTTCATTTTCAGTTCTGATTTAAGATGACATGATTTTTCTTGAAGCTGTGTTTCTTTTTCCTCTGCTGAAATTCTGTTTTCTAGCATTAACAGTTACTGGCTTTTTCCTACAATAGGTACATAATAGTTTCAGAATAAATATACTAACAGTGTTACTGATAGTACAACTACTAAAATCAGTTTAAGAATTCTTTGCAGTTCTTTTGTCTCTGGTATATCTCACTAGGGACATATACCAGAACATCACATGTAAGATCACTTGAAATTATTCTCCTCTGTGGGGTTATGCCAACAGCCTGATAAAGATTCATTTGGTTGGGTTTGGGGATTTTCTTTTTTTTTTTTTCATTTAATCTTTTTTTATAATTGCATAAAATATTTACATTGTTCAAAGTTAAAATTTTAATTCAGGATGCATTTGAAATATTTTAGAACCCACCTTTATCCTCTCTAGCCTTTCTCTCTTCTGAAGTTTTCCATTTTATTAATTTTTGGTTTACCCTTCTATTTACTGTTTCTTTCTAAAAGTGTAAGTATAGATAAATATATCTGCATTCCTACACACCCTTACAAAAGGTAGCATAGTAAATATACTATTCTATACCTTGTTTTTTTCATTTAATAAATCCTAGAAATCACACTGTATAGCAGTGTAGTTTCCTCATTTTTTAAAAAAGATTTTATTCATTTATTTGACAGAGACCACAAGTAGGCAGTGGCAGGGGCAGGGCGGTGGAGTGGTGGTGTAGAGTGTGGATCAGGCTCCCTGCTGAGTAGAGAGCCTGATGTAGGGCTCACTCCCAAGACCCTGAGATCATGACCCGAGCTGAAGGCAGAAACTTAACCCACTGAGCCACCCAAGTGCCCCTCATTTCTTTTTATAAAAAAAGAGGCTTTTATAAAAAGCCTCAGTCTTCCACTATGTAGATGTACCATAGTTTAGTCAATGAGTGCCTTTATTGATGGATGTTTGGGCTGTTTGTGGTGTTTTGCTATTATAAGTAGTGCTGCTATTAATATTTTTAATATACATGAATTTTTTTTTTTCCTAGGTATTTTGACCAACGTGATTTAGCTGATGAACCATCTTGATTTGGCTGGTCTCTCTGGGATAGAAGATACTTGTGATGAAGGCAGCCTGAGTCTGAGGATGTACATTGACAACTCAAGTTTAGAATTGAATCCTATCTTCAACATTATTTGAAGGGTCTTCATCTTAACCTGTGCATTTCAAGTTGACATTCAGAAGATATATTGATTTGAGTGTCTGAAGTATTCTTTTGAAAATCCCAGCCAGCCAGTTTATGACAGAACAGTTTAAAAAGTTTTCTATAATTACATGTTTTTAAAACAAATTCAGTGCCATTTATTGGTGAAGCATCCTGTACAGAAACTGTATGATAAAATTTTAGAGATCATTGGTGCTTTATCATTGTTTCTTTACATATATACACATAAACTCTTATTGAAAATGTGTTTTGGTTATTAAAATCTTGTTTGACTCTTTTTTTTTTTTAAGATTGTGTTTGTTTATTAAAGAGAGAGCATTGGGGCGCCTGAGTGGCTCAGTCTTTAAGTGTTTGCCTTCCCCTAAGGTCATAATCCCAGGGTCCTAGGATTGAGCCCCAGGTTCCCCGCGCAGTGGGAAGCCTGCTTCTTCCTCCCCCCTCCCCCTGCTTGTGTTCCCTCTCTTGCTCTCTCTCCCTGTCAATTAAATGAATAAATAAAATCTAAATAAATAAAGAGAGTGCACAAACGGGGATTGGCAGAGCGAGAGAAGTGGACTCCCTGCTGAACCACAGGGTAGTCGCTTAATGGACTGAGCCACCCAGGGGCCTCTTGTTTGACTCTTGAGCAAAACAAAAGACAATGAATAGATATCCTTAGAATTAAGATAATCTTAGTTAAATGGCAAATGTTTTTATAGTCAGCAACAAACTAATCAAATGTTTTCTCTTTAAGCTCAAACCTTTTTTTTTTTTTTAAAGATTTTATTTATTTATTTATTAGAGAGAGAGAGCAAGCACAGGCAAACAGAGTGGCAGGCAGAGGCAGAGGGCTAAGCAGGCTCCCTGCCGAGCAAGGAGCCTGATGTAGGACTCGATCCCAGGTTGCCGGGATCATGACCTGAGCCGAAGGCAGCCTCTTAACCAACTGAGCCACCCAGGCATTCCATCAATAATTTTTTTTTTATTTGTCAGAGAGAGAGCACACATAAACAGGCAGAGTGGTAGGTAGAGGCAGAGAGAGAAGCAGGCTCCCTGCAGGGCAAGGAGCCTGAACATGGGACTCGATCCCAGGACCCTGGGATCATGGCCTGAGCCGAAGGCAGCAGCTTAACCAACTGAGCCACCCAGGTGTCCCAGCTCATTACTTTTCTAACTGCTTTATTACATAAAACTTTTTCTTAAATCATTTTCTGTTATACCCTAATAAGTCATCTGTTTTGTCTATCGATCTAGCTTATATCACTTAGAATTTTTCTATTTCTTTATCAGGCAGGAATGTTTTCTACTTTAACAGATGATTCACATAGCAACAGTTTTTATTTTTTATTTTTATTTATTTATATATATATATATTTTTAAAGATTTTATTTATTTATTTAACAGAGATTACAGTTCTGGGATCAACTCCAGCATCCAGCTCCCTGCTCAGTGGGGAGTCTGCTTCCCTCTCCCACTGCCCCTCCCCACTGCTCATGTGCATGTGCACACTCTCAAAATCTTTTTTTTTAAGTTACGTTTTTTTGACATGGGGTGGATGGGGGGGAACAAGCACAAGCAGGGGAAGCAGTAGGCAGAGGGAGAAACGGGTTCCTCACTGAGCAAGGAGCCAGATGCAGGACTTGGATCATGATCTGAGCAGAAAGCAGATGCTTAACTGAGCCACCCAGGTACCCCCTGCCAAATGGACAGATTCTGGTGACATCTCCAGTCCTAAGTCTTCTGATGAGGTTTGATCACTAGACCTGAGAGATCAAACTGTGTTATGGTTAGTAGAAGCCACTGACTAAACAGTTTATGTATGCAGTACACAGTATAGTTTTTTTTTTTAAGATTTTATTTATTTATTTGACAGAGATCACAAGTAGGCAGAGAGGCAGAGAGAGAGAGGGAAGCAGGCTCCCTACTGAGCAGAGAGCCCGATGTGGACCCTGATATGACCTGAGTGGAAGGCAGAGACTTAACCCACTGAACCATCCATGCGCCCCTAGTTTTTTCAGAGAGGGAGGAGGGTGGGGCAGAGGAAGGGAATCTTAAGCAGGTTCCATGCCCAGTGTGGAGCCTGACCCAGGGCTCGATCTCACAACCCCAAGATCATGACACGAGCTAAAGTCAAGTCAGACACCTAACCCACTGAGCCACCCCATCACAACCATACAATATAGTTTTCTCCCATCCAAGTACTAACCAGGCCCCGACCCTGCTTAGCTTCTGAGATCAGACGAGATCGGGTGCGTTCAGGGTGGTATGGCCGTAGACAGTATAGTTTTCTACTTTTGAAAAATATATCTCTTTAATAAAAAAAAAAAAAAACACAAGTATGCTGTTCATTAAGCGGCCTTGAGAACTATAATTAAGATGAAATAATGCAATTATTGGAAACGGAGCAGGTCAAACTCATGATCCAGAAATCAAGAACATGTTCTTCACCTGAGCCAGCCAGGCGCCCCTTGCCAGTATTTTATTTTTATTTATTTATTTTTTGGCCTCTCACCTATATTTTAAATATATTGCCTTACTATAAAGTATTATTACATTTTAAAAACATTTTCATAACATCAGTACAACTGTTTCCTTTGTAGTGTTAATGTATTTTACTTGTGTATAAAAACATTGTGAGGGGTTCATAAACATCAATACACTACTGAATAGGCGTCCATGCACCCAAAACATTAAAAAAAAAAGAAAGAAAGAAAGAAACAGAACCTTATACAACAGAAACTCAGGAAATGAGTTTTCACCACTATCCTGTCTCATCCAAGGTATGGGGTCCTGAGAGTTTTCTCCAATATTCCTCCCAGTTTTCTCCAATATTCCTCCAAAGAACTCCTGCTTCAAAGAAAGGGTTATTATTCAAAAAGGGAAGTTTGGATGGGATTGATACAACTTTGTGCGAGAGTGGAGAAGCATTCCTTCTAGGCAGTCTATAGCTGATGACGCAGAGTCCCCCTTTTGAAAGAGAAAACAATGGTGTACCCGGTTCCTCAAGCATACTGGCTTAAGTACTTGATGATGTGTATCACTGGCTTGTCTTTTATGTAGTAAACAATCTCTTCTCTGTGGCACTGGGCATCCTGAGGTATAATAAATGCTCTCTGCTGATGACAGTCTCTATAATGCCTTTCTCCCTAATTCAAGGCCTCTACTAGGTGGCCTCCCAACTTCCGCTAGCTTCACACCTGTATCCTGCTCCCTACCAACTCTCAGCCAAGGTCACCCTGTGAAACTTAGGACTCAAAAAAACACAGCTTAAAAATCACTGATTTATCTTGATTTCTTACCTCAAATATAAATATCCTTATTGTGGCAAATGATTACTTTAAAACCTAAATAATATAAAGCTAAAAGTAAAAAATCTCCATCTACTTAAAATTTACTTTTAACTTTGCAGGCTGATATTCACAATCATGTATATTTATACATTATATCTGTAGTATCCTATAATAAACTTTTTTCTCTTAACATCAATTAACAGCATTCCATGCTCCTAAATAAATCCACGTAGATTTCCTCCTTTTCACCAGCTGCGCAGTGTTTTCTTTTATGTCAGTACCATAATTTAATCAAATGCCATCAGAGAACACGTAACTAGGGAAAATCCTTATACATACAAGTCTGCATACTAATTTTTCCCAGCTTGAGATATACTTGACATATAACATATTTTAAGCTTAAGGTGTACAGAAAGTAACAAAATACAGAACCAAAAGTAGATTGAACAAGTTAAGGAATTTATTATTTCATGTAACAAAAAGTTCAAAGGAAAAGCAGTTCCAGGATTGGGAATTCAGAAGCACAGTTAAGGTACTTTCTATCTCTGCACCCCACTATCCTTAATCTGATGGTTTTCATCTTTATGCCTGTCCTCTTGATTATCAAATGGAAGAGATGACAGATGTACAAGGTGAGCACTGACCCCAACCCACTGAGAAGATAGTGTCCAGTGAAAGTTGGTGTGCATAATCCAGTTATCCACCACCCCTCTGCTCAAGTTGGTGTGCCTAATCCAATTATCCACCTCTCTGCTCTTGCAAAATAGTAATTAGGGAATAAAGATAAGGATTTAGAACCTTCACCAGCCCTTCCACACATGGGGAGAGAAGCTGAAAGTCAAGACTGTAACAGCAGTAAGTATAAAATTCCTTCCTTAAATATGTAATATTCTTTGGCCCTGGAGTCACTGACTTCACACTTAAACTAATCTATATTTCACTTTTATTATATTAATGGAGCTCTCAAGGACCGAATTCTATTAAAGTAAAATTAAGGACAAAATTCTGTTAAAGTAAAATGAACTTTTTAAGCAATATAAGTGATTACATAGGATATATATATATATCACACAAACACATAATACACGATGTATATAATAAAATCCTCATAGGCATAAAAATTCTTAATAGAAATAAATTATAATAAAATAAAAATTGTTTAGTGTCTGTTTGCTTTTCTTAAATAACTAAAACAAATTCATAAAGCAAAACCAAAATTTGTTCACTCTTACAGAAATGATTCTGATTGATGCATACTTTTCTTAATGCTAATTTATCAAACCCTGAGTTTTGCTTCTCTATCTGTTGTTAAATACACACCACTATAAACAAATAAGAATGTTTTAAAATAAGGGTCCTACACATTGGGATTTAGTTATTTGAAATCAGGTTTTTTCATTCTGAATAGTTTCAGTAAAATCTTGTGTTACAGTAGAATGTCTCCTTAGCTGCTTTAACAAGGTCTGTGTTAAATTAATAAAATACAACATTACTCCTGCTTAAGAGTGCATCTTTCATTACATAAGTTAGCAAATATCTTATATAAAATCAAATGCCCAATAATGTAATTAAATCATTGCTACTTGAAGTATTTTATACAGGAATAATTTATCTCTTTACACTGTTGAAGCCTTGCCTTGCATTTCAGTATGTTTTATAGCTTCTGTATCATTACCTGAAATTTACCTAAGGGAAAAAAAAAAAAGAAAAATCATTCCTGATTTTAGGTACAAAGAAAACAAGCCTAAACATCAATTTTCTGTGACATCAGAAAGTAGTTTCAATGAAGAAACCTGCTATGTCAAATAACTTTTCATAATACTCAAGTCAATTTCATTTTTATGAGATGATTATTTGTTTTGTGAATAGGTATCTTTGCTTCTCTTTGGGATTTCTACCTTTTAGGTATTTCACTGCCTATTATCATTGTGAATAGAAAGGAAATAGAGTAGGGGCGCCTGGGTGGCTCAGTGGATTGGGTCCCTGCCTTCAGCTCAGGTCATGATCTCAGGGTCCTGGGATTGAGTCCTGCATCGGGCTCTCTGCTCAGCAGGGAGCCTGCTTCCTCCTCTATCTCTGCTTGCCTCTCTGCCTACTTGTGATCTCTCTCTGTCAAATAAATAAATAAAATTTAAAAAAAAGAAAGGAAATAGAGTGATGCTCAAGTCAATTTTATTCTTGGTTGGTAGTTTTGCTAAAAAAGATCTTTGGAAAAGAGTTTAGCAATAAAAGACTAGTTGGCTTTATCTAGTTTTATTCTAGAAAACTGTTTTTTTTTTTAAAAGATTTTATTTATTTATTTGACAGAGAAAGATCACAAGTAAGCAGAGAGAGAGAGGAGGAAGCAGAATCCCTGTGGAGCAGAGAGCCACATGCAGGGCTAGCTAGATCCCAGGACCCTGGGATCATGACCTGAGCCGAAGGCAGAGGCTTTAACCCACTGAGCCACCCAGGTGCCCCTAGAAAACCGTTTTTAAAAAGACATTTTTAGGGGCGCCTGGGTGGCTCAGTGGGCTAAAGCCTCTGCTCTCGGCTCAGGTCATGATCTTAGGGTTCTGGGATCAGCCCCCACATCGGGCTCTCTTGCTCAGCAGGGAGCCTGCTTCCCTTTCTCTCTCTCTCTGCCTGCCTCTCTGCCTACTTGTGATCTCTGTCTGTCAAATAAGTAAATAAAATCCTTTAAAAAAAAAAGACTTTTAATGCTACAGGGAAATTTATTAAAAGAATAATGCAGAAAATTTCCTTAAAAAGTTAAGAACCACAGGGCACCTGGGTGGCTCAGCTGGTAGAGCATCTGACTCTTGGTTTCAGTTCAGGTCATAATCTCGGGGTCTTGGGATTAGGCCCTATGTCAGGCTCCGCACTGTACACAAAGTCCACTTGGGACTCTCTCTCCCTCTGCCCTTCCCCACCCCCAGAATAGATAAATCTTTAAGAATAAATACATAGGGACACTTGGGAGGCTCAGTTGGCTAAGCATCTGCCTTGGCTCAGGTCATGATCCCAGGGTCCTCGGCAGGGACTCTGCTTCTCCCTCTCCCTCTGCTTCTTCCCTCCCCCTGGCCAACCACTTATGCTCTATCACTCACTCTTGCTCTCTCTCACATAAATAAAAATAAATACACAAATATATAAAAGAATCACCACTTAAACTGTCTTATACATTTAGATTACTTTAGCACACCTTCTTAAATCACTGTCCATTATGAATTTAAAAATCATTGAATATGAATAAAATATTCTACATATTACATTAAATGTTAACATTGATAAAAGTAAAACGAAATGGCTTTAGCATTTTAAATTTTCTCTAAGTTAACAAAACAAGCAGAAAAAGACCAGACTTGAAAAAATAATCACTAAAAACATTTTTAAGGAATGTGAATTCAACTTACAGGCTGGCATTGAAGACACTTCAGCCGTGACAATACTTTTTATCCCCAAGTTCGATAAGCCACCTCTTATTAAGCCACAGGTAAATGCTAAATACTGAAAGGAACAAAAATGTAAAGAATATTAAGAATTTACAAAGATAGCAATGCTATTGATAAATATGAGATTTAGTTAAGCCTTGCTATTAATAAGTCATTGCTGGGGCACTTGGGTGGTTCAATCAGTTAAGTATCTGCCTTTGGCTCAGGTCATGATCCCAGGGTTGAGCCCCACATCGGGCTCCCTGCTCAGCAGGGCGTCTGCTTCTCCCTCTGCCCTTCACCCAGCTTGTGCTTTCCCTCTTGCTCTCTCTCAAATAAAAATAAAAATACATAAATAGGGGCACCTGGGTGGCTCAATCGTTAAGTGTCTGCCTTCAGCTTAGGGACATGATTCCAGGGTCCTGGAATTGAGCCCCACATTGGGATCCCTGCTTAGCAGGGAACCTGCTTCTCCCTCTCCCACTTTCCCTGCTTGTGTTCCCTCTCTCGCTGTCTCTGTCAAATAAATAAAAAAATAAAATCCTTTTTAAAAAATAAAACACTACTAAAAAAATAATACGTAGGGGCACCTGGGTGGCTCAGTGGGTTAAGCCTCTGCCTTCAGCTCAGGTCATGATCTCAGGGTCCTGGGATTAAGCCCCACATCAGGCTCTCTGTTCAACATGGAACCTGTCTCCCCCTCTCCCTCTGCCTGCCTCTCTGCCTACTTGTGATGGCTCTCTCTGTCAAATTAAAAAAAACAAACAAACAAAAAACCCATAAAGTTAAGAATCACCACTTAAGTTGTCTTACATAATACAAACCCAAAAACACAGATACACTGAACACAAAACATGTATTCTTTGAAATACATGTTAACAAATGTTAACAATATTAAAAAACTTTAATTAACTAAAGGAGATTATAAATATAAACTGAGGTGAGCAATTTCACACAACTAACGCCAGTTTTATAAGCTAGACTATCTTTTCTGATATATCTATGCTATATTCAAGAATCTAACATTAACTTACATTTCAATGCCATTTGGTTACAGTGTTTCATTAGTCATCATAAACCTATTCAGCTAGAAGTTAATATAGACTATTTTAATATGATGAACACCTGTCTCCTATTTCATAGAAAAGAATTTAAACAGGAGCACCTGGATGGCTCAGTTGTTTATGCATCTGCCTTCCACTCAGGTAATGATACTGCATAGGGCTCTGTGCTATGCAGTGGAGAGTCTGCTTCTCCCTCTTCCCCTGCTCCTCCCCCACTTGTGCATGCTCTCTCTCTCTCAAATAAATAAAATCTTTATTCATTTATTTAGATTTTATTTATTTATTTGTCAGAGAGAGAAAGAGAGAGAGAGAGAGAACACAAGCAGGGGGAATGGCAGGCAGAGAGAGAGAAGCAGGTTCCCTGCTAAGCAAGGAGCCCAATTCAGGACTCCATCCCAGGACACTAAGATCATGACTGGAGCCAAAGGCAGACATTTAACCAACTGAGCCATGCAGGCATCCCATAAATAAAATCTTTAAAAACAAGAAAGAAAGAGAAGTGCTTAAACAAAAAAGAAAAACTTTAAAACCTATTTTAAACTCATAAGTCTGTTGTGGTTGGCATGTACTTTCCCTATGAAAACCCCAATCTTGGGGCACCTGGGTGGCTCAGTGGGTTAAGCCGCTGCCTTCGGCTCAGGTCATGATCTCAGGGTCCTAGGATCGAGCCCCGCATTGGGCTCTCTGCTCGGCAGGGAGCCTGCTTCCCCCTCTTTCTCTGCCTGCCTCTCTGCCTACTTGTGATCTTTCTATCTGTCAAATAAATAAATAAAATCTTTAAAAAAAAGAAAAAAAAGAAAACCCCAATCTTCCACTCTGTTAAATACCTTAGATGCATGTTCTAAATACTGCTTTCCTGCAGACATCTGAGTAAGCAGACGAAATTTGTTGTCCTGAAGTACATAGATGCCCTGTTTCAAAAATAGAAAAAACATCAAAAGTCAGTGTAGCCTGTAGTCCTTAAAAATTATTTATTCCCTTCAAATACAAATCTAAAGCACAATGAGATATCACCTCACACCAGTCAGAATGGCTAAAATTAACAAGTTAGGAAATGACAGATGCTGGCGAGGTTACGGAGAAGGGGGAACCTTCCTACACTGTTGGTGGGAATGCAAGCTGGTGCAACCATTCTGGAAAACAGCATGGAGGTTCCTCAAAATGTTGAAAATAGAACTACCCTATGACCCAGCAATTGCACTACTGGGTATTTACCCTAAAGATACAAACGTAGTGATCCGAAGGGGCACATGCACCCGAATGTTTATAGCAGCAATGTTCACAATAGCCAACTGTGGAAAGACCCTAGATGTCCATCAACAGATGAATGGATAAAGATGTGGTATATATACACAATGGAATACTATGCAGCCATCAAAAGAAATGAAATCTTGCCATTTGTGATGACGTGGATGGAATTAGAGGGTATCATGCTTAGCGAAATAAGTCAATTGGAGAAAGACAACTATCATATGATCTACCTGATATGAGGAAGTGGAGATGCAACATGGGGGGTTAAGGGGATAGGAGAAGAATAAATGAAACAAGATGGGATTGGGAAGGAGACAAACCATAAGTGACTCTTAATCTCACAAAACAAACTGAGGGTTGCTGGGGGGAGGGGGGTTGGGAGAAGGGGGGTGGGGTTATGGAGAATAGGGAGGGTATGTGCTTTGGTGAGTACTGTGAAGTGTGTAAACCTGGCGATTCACAGACCTGTACCCCTGGGGATAAAAATCTATTATATGTTTTTAAAAAAAAAATTTTTTTTAATGTTAAAAAAAATTATTTCTTCCCTTCAAAACAATTCAAGAGTTTTTTTAAGGTATTAAAACTCTCCTTTCCACTGGTCAAATTTCCTTAAATGAAGGAATTTTGCAGTGCTCAAGCTGAAGAATTGTTCAGAACTTTCTAACAACAATATTTCTTGAATGCTTTAAGATACTCAAGATACAGGGGTGACTGGGTGACTTAGTTGGTTAAGCAACTGCCTTCAGCTCAGGTCATGATCCTAGAGTCCTGGGATCGAGCCCCACATTGGGCTCCCTGCTCAGAGGGAAGCCTGCTCTCCCCCTCCTACTCCCCTGCTTGTGTTCCCTCTCTTGCTGTGTGTCTCTCTCTGTGAAATAAATAAAATCTTTTTAAAAAAGTAAAAAAAAAATTGTTACTGTAAGTTACAAAAAATTTTTAAAAAACTTAAAAAAAGAAGATATTAAAGATAAAAAGATGCATAAAATAGTTCCTATCCTTAAAGAACCCACAGTCTAGTGCAAAGGAATCAGAAATACATGTCCGGGTAGAATTAGCAGTTATATATTAGCTCGTATCTAGAAAGCCAATAATCAGTCACTTCTTCCCATTAGCATTTCAATATTTACAACGATATTGTTATATGAAAAAAATTAAAGCTAGTGATAGCTATAAGATAAATTATTTTCATTTTCTAATCCTTAATCAAAATGCCAAATCCTCTAAATATTTCCTTGAGTTTCATAAAATAAAGTAAATCTACTTAGATGCATAATTTTCCATGTAATCTATTAAATCTTATATTAACAAATTATTTTAAGAGATTAATGACATCAACTAAATAATGCAAGAGTTACTTAAGAGTTAAATACGTGCAGGGTGCCTGGGTGGCTCCGTGGGTTAAGCCTCTGTCTTGGGCCCTGGGATCTAGGCCCGCATGGGGCTCTCTGCTCAGCAGGGAGCCTGTTTACCCCTCTCTCTCTCCCTGCCCCCCTGCCTACTTGTGATCTCTCCCTCTGTCAAGTAAATAAATAAAATCTTAAAAAAAAAAAAAGTTAAATATGCTCTATAAATTAAACTTTAGCGATTACTCTAAAAACAAATGTGACATATCTGCGGTTCTGCAGAAAATTACCACCAAGTAATAATAACTAAGGAACCAAATCCTAAAACCTTTATTATTCTGACATTTGCTACTTTTTAAAACTTAAGTTATTTAATTAGGGAAAAAAACCAGCTATCATTACCGATATTTGTCTCTTTGTTCTTATTCACTATATCCTATTACAGAAAAAAGTAATGATATATTAATAACATATAAAGGAAACATTTCAAAGTTGACTAGAAATTATTCTGTTTTATATATTAAATAAATGACTAAAATAGAACATTTATATTAAGTTAAAGGCTTAAAAAATAGGCCTTAATCTGTCTAAATACCTGATGATTTGTCCTTAGATTGTCGATTTGTTTCTTGAATACTGTAGTCCAAAAATCTTTACAAATGAACTTCATGATATCTAACTCATCCTTGAACCTCGCAGTATCTTTTGTAAACCTAAAAAAACCAACTGAAAGTAATTAGTATTTTTCCTCCAAAGAAAGCAGGAGGGTTATATTATTCACTAATTTTGAAATGCCAGAACAGAGTGAACATTTATTGACAGTTGTAAAGTGATAAGCACCAAGAAAAGAAGACCCCGTCTCAATTCACACTGTTATGTAATTATGGTGCTAAAATTAGTCTTAACAGTAAGCAGCAATTTTATGTACAATTCGTTCTAGCACATTAAGAAAAGGCTAAGCATAATCATGGTATTGTTATATAAAATATAACCA
Source organism: Mustela nigripes (assembly GCF_022355385.1). NCBI lineage: Eukaryota > Metazoa > Chordata > Mammalia > Carnivora > Mustelidae > Mustela > Mustela nigripes. The sequence continues at coordinate 87,148,782 of NC_081569.1, forward strand.
GATTCAGCTATTCAGATGAGAAAGGAATGCCTTATGAATTGATCTATAAATTACAAGATTACTAAACACATAAACACAGACTCTAAAGCATTTCCATCCCTTGCATTTAAACAGAAATCCATTCAGGTTAAAGAACCTACTAGACCTTAAGTAGAAAATGCAACAAGATTTTAGATAGTTGTTTCAGTATACCAAATTCTTTAGGAAAAAAGTCTAAAGTATACATATACATTTTCTTCAAATATTAAAACATGAAAGTTGGACAACAGAATTAAAATAGCATCAGACCTAAAAAGAAATTTTAATCCATGAATTAAAGAACAGAGAATAAATAAAATTTAGGAATTAAAGTATTTCAAATTTTATACAATCTTTTGAAATGGATCACCTTTGTTTATAACCTACCTGGAAGAAAATTTTCAAATCCATTCTGCTCACCTTTCTATCAATCCTTGTCCCACTCGAAACCCCATGTTTTCCAGCTTAGTAATACAGCGTCCATTTTCCTATTTTAAAAAATAATAGTTTGGAATATTTTTAGAATGCCAGAATGTCAATATTAAAAATTGTTATAAGATGTTGACTTAATGTAAGTGGTTACACTTTTTTTCACTAAAAAATTTTCTTTTTTTTTTTTTAAGATTTTATTTATTTGAGAGAGAGTGAGAAGAGACAAAGCATGAGCAGGAGGAGGGGTAGAGGGAGAGAGTGAGGGAGAAGGAGGAGCGGACTCTACCCCTGAGCCGGAAGACTGCTGCAGGGCTAAATCCCGGGACCTGAGATCATGACCTGAGCTAAAGGCAGATGCTTAACTGACTGAACCATGCAAGCACCCTCACTAAATTATTCTATGAAAAAGTAAATTATAAGTTATATTTGAGTTTTCTTAGTACTAGTCATTTCATAAGGCAACAAGGTAAACAGGGAACTGTTACTTACTACTTTTCAGAAATGCTAACCCCTTTTCCTAATTACTCCTGCTAACCTTCCCCCCCCAGCCCTGGCCCATTTTCAACTATTCTCCCCTCAGTTGTAAAAATGAAGTCAAAGTACCACCTTTCCATCAGTCATTCCCTTTGGGAAGTCATTAAATTCTACTGTTCCTTGCTTTAAATGTCTCTTAGAGTCATCCAAACTTTCCTGTTCTCAGTGTCTTAACTAATGACCCCACCATCCTATGCCAGGAATCATGCAGTTGAGTTGGCTTGCTCTTTCTCTGACAATCTCATCTAGGCTTCAGACTTTTAACTACTACCCATATGCTGAACTCTCAAAATCCTCTGGATCATCTACAAAGCCACCTATAATCCAGATTTCTCTATCTCGCATGGCTTCAACCTTAAACTCTTCTTCACTCACATGAGCTCTAGCAATACTAGTCTTGCTGTTCTTAAACATGCCAGGCATGCTCCAATCTCAGGTCTCCTGCACAGGCAGCTCTTCATTCAGATATCCAAATGACCAACACCCTTGTTCCAAGTATTCATTCACATGTCACCATCTCAGTGAGGCCCATTTTTTTTTCTTTCTTTTTTCAGGTGTACAATATAATCACCCAGCAATTCTATAGATTATTCGGTGCTTATCACAGTAAGTATATATATTTTTTAACATACAATGTATTATTTGTTTCAGGGTTACAGGTCTGTGATTCATCAGTCTTAGACAATTCACAGCACTCACCATAGCACATACCCTTCCCAGTGTCCAACACCCAGCCACCCCATCCCCCCCACTCCCCTCCATTCCAGCAACCCTCAGTTTGTTTCAGTATGGTTTATCTCCCTCTCTGGTTTCATCTTGTTTCATTTTTCCCTCCCTTCCCCTATGATCCTCTATATTGCTTCTCAAATTCCTCAGTGAGATCATATGATAATTGTCTTTCTCTGACTGACTTACTCTGCTTAGCATAAAACCCTCTAGTTCCATCCACATCATTACAAATGGCAAGATCTCATTTTTTTAATGACTGCATAATATTCCATTGTGTAATACCACTTCTTCTTTATCCATTCATTTGTTAATGGACATCTACTATTCTTTCCGTAGTTTGGCTATTGTGGACATTGCTGCTATAAACACTGGAGTGCACATGCCCCTTTGGATCACTACATTTGTATTTTGGGGGTAGGTTGTATGATAGCTCTATTTTCAACTTTCTGAGGCACCTCCATACTATTAGCATATTCTTAATTATCTTTATGTATTTCACCCGTCCCCCACCCACCCACATCAGTGAGGCTCATTTTAACTACCTTCTTTAAAACTGCAACATTATTCCCCCTTTAGAAATTCTCTATTCCAGTGATTCTCAAAGTGTGCCCCAAGACCAGTAACATTAGCATCATGTACGAACTTGTAAAAAGTGCGAATTCTGAAACTCAATTTACTGAATCAGAAACTGTAGGTGTGGAGTTAGTAGTCTGTGTTTTAAGAAGACCTCTAAAGTAGGGTGCCTGGCTGGCTCAGTGGGTAGAGCATGCAACTCTTGATCTCTGGGTTGTAAATTCAAGACCCACATTGGGTGTATAGATTACTTAAAAATAAAAAAAATTTTTTTTAAAAAAAGCAGCCCCCTGGGCGCCTGGGTGGCTCAGTGGGTTAGGCCGCTGCCTTCAGCTCAGGTCATGATCTCAGAGTCCTGGGATCGAGTCCCGCATCGGGCTCTCTGCTCAGCAGGGAGCCTGCTTCCCTCTCTCTCTCTGCCTGCCTCTCCATCTACTTGTGATTTCTCTCTGTCAAATAAATAAATAAAATCTTTAAAAAAAAAAAAAAAAAACTTTAAAAAAAGCAGCCCCCTAAAAGTGATTCTGATGCCCTATCCCATTTCCCTGCTTAATTAGTCTCCAAAGAACATCTTTCACCATTTAACATACTATATACATTTTACTAATTTCACATCCCCACCCTCTGCTAGAATATAGCTCCAAAATGGCAGGGGTATTTATGTATTCTGAAGCTTATTAGGCTCCACTAAGTATATCATAAGCCTCATTATTTGGTTAACTTTCTTCTAAGGAACCATGTATTCTACTAATGAGGTTGTGACTACTAAATCTGTACATTTATAGTACAGACCTTATTGGACATAGCTATAGAGAAGTCCCACAGCCCCCTCAAATTAGGCATATTCAAAATGGTATTTGGGGCACCTGACTGGTTCAGTCAGTAAAGCATGCAACTCAATCCCAGGGTTTTAAGTCCAAACCCCACATTGGGTATAGAGATTATATAAAACCCTTAAAAAAATTAAATGAGGGGTGCCTGGGTGGCTCAGTCAATTAAGTAACCAACTCTTGGTTTTGGTTCAGGTTGTGGTCTCAGGGTCATGGGATCGATCCCTGTGTCTGGCTGGATGCTCAGATAAAGCTGACTTGAGAGTCTCTCCTTCTATCCATCCCAACCCTGGCTCCTATGAGTACACTTGTGTGTGCTCACACACACACACTCTCTCTCTCAAGAAAATAAATAAGTAAAAATTAAAAAAAAAAGATATCATCTTAATTTCCTCAGCCTGTGCTGCCTCTAAAATTCCCTAAATTCATTAATGGCACCACCATCCACCTAGTTACTGCAACCAGGAAACTTCCATTTTCTTCACCTCTTTACTCCCAAACTTCCACATGCACTGCAGTTCTGTAGAGCCTATCATCTATACACTCTCAAATCTACCTTCTTTTTCCATCCTTACTACTTAAGTTAGCCCTTCTCAATTCTCTCCTGGTTTCCAGTTAGAGCCTTCCAAATGATCTTCTTGTCTCTAGTTTTTTCTTCCTTTTATTTATTTCTTCTGTAATTCTGGCAAAGACTTCCTAAAAACTAAATCATGTTATTTCTCTACTGAACCTTTCAGCACCCTCTCCCTTTCTTCAAAATAAAGTTCAAACTCCTTACCATGGCAGTATGTGCTTTTCCTTAAATGATCCTGGCTAGTTAACCAGATTCACTAACAGCCACATATCCACAAACATTTCTCCTTCTACCACTCTGAAATTTCTGCAACTCCATAGTTCCATGCTTTCTTCTGCCACCTCACATATGGTGTATGGAACACCACATGCTGTTCCATACACAGTATATAGCCTTTATTTTTTTTTTTAAAGATTGTATTTATTGAGAGAGAGAAGGAGAAAGAGCATGAGCAGGTGAGAGGCAGAGGGAGAAGCTGATTCCCCACTAAGCAGGAAGCCTGATGCAGGGCTCAATTCCAGGACCCTGCAATCATGACCTGGGCCAAAGGCAGACACATAACTGACTGAGCCACCCAGGCGCCACTTTATTTATTTTTAAAGATTTATTTATTTAAGAGAGCAAGCATATGCGTGCAGTGGGAGAGGAAAAGGAACAGAGAGAATCTCAAGCGGACTCTCCACTAAGTATGGAGCCTGACATGGGGGTTGATCTCGGGACCCTGAGATCATAACCAGAGCCAAAACCCAAAGTAGGACACCCAACAAACTTAGCCACCCAACAGACCATATCTGCTTTAAATTCAGCTCAAGTGTCATATCTCCTAAAAGCCTTCCTTGGCGCTCTTGTAGGCCCTATGCTGTCATAACACTCTGCACATAAATCTACTACTATACTTATAATCATTTGTTTTTCTGTTATTCTCTAGTTCACTTCAAAATATGCTCAGGTGGGAAAAAAAATGCTCAGGTGGAATAAGTAACTCATCAGCCTTTGTGGAATCATCCAGGAGTATGTTGATTAGCAGGGAATAGGACTTTATGTAGACATTCTCAAATCCTAACTACTGATTACATGAGCTTTTAAATGATGCCCTTGTAAATATCTTCTGATGTTGCTACTTGTTCACTCACTTTGGTATCTGTGAATACTCACAAGTGGGTACCAAGTTTTTTTTAAAAATTAAACTTGAAAATATTTTATCTATTAACCTTTTAAAAAATCTATTCTCCTTAAATCGGTAAATGCCTAATTATTCAGTTTTTAAAGATTTAATTCCTCCTTAAGCATAGTTTGAAAATCATTGATTTGGAGGGTGAGAACACTGGTTCTTTTCTTTATTTCACCTCAAAACTTATGACTTCATCTCTTTGAAGATATATAAAAACCACTGTTTTATGTTAGGGTTATGTGACTTTCTTATACATTTATTTATTATGAAAAATCTGAAGTACACTTAAAGTAGAGACACTAATACAACAAAACCTCGAACACCTAAATTCCCAAATGAATTCTAATCAACACCGCCACTTTAATTTTTTAAAATTCTTTTTGCTTGGGGTGCCTGGGTGGCTCAGTGGGTTAGGGCCTCTGCCTTAGGCTCAGTCATGATCCCAGGGTCCTAGGATCGAGTCCCGCATTAGGCTCCCTGCTCAGCGGGGAGCCTGATTCCTCCTCCCTCTCTGCTTGTGATCTCTGTCAAGTAAATAAATAAAAAATCTTTTTAAAAAAATTCTTTTTGCTTATATGCACTTTCAATTCCCCAGTGTAAACAAAGTACAATAAGAAAAATATTTTTTATTAAGTTCTAAAGATTAATTTTTAAGTAATCTCTACACCCAGTGTGGAGCTCAAACTTACAACCCAAAGATCAAGAGTTGCGCACTCAGTTGGGGCACCTGGGTGGCACAGAAGGTTAAGTGTCTACCTCTTAGTTTCAGCTCAGGGTTATGGGATAACACTCAGCATGGAATCCGTTTGAGTTTCCCTCTCCCTCTCCCACCCCTCCCCCACTCTCCCCCACTGCTCTAAGAAATAAACATCTTTAAAAAAAAAAGTGTCGCACGCTCTACCAACTGAGCCAGCCAGGCACTCCTAAAGTTATTTTTATTTATTTTATTTTTTTCAAAGATTTTATCTATTGGGGCACCTGGGTGGCTCAGTGGGTTAAAGCCTCTGCCCTCGGCTCAGGTCATGATTCCAGGGTCCTGGGATAGAGTCCCACATCGGGCTCTCTGCTCAGCAGGGAGCCTGCTTCCTCCTCTCTCTCTCTCTCTCTCTGCCTGCATCTCTGCCTACTTGTGATCTCTGTCAAATAAATAAATAAAATCTTAAAAAAAAAAGATTTTATCTATTAATTTGACAGAGAGCAGGAGAGAGAGGGAGAATACAAACAGGAGGACCAGCAGAGGGACAACCAGGCTCCTCACCCAACAGGGAGCCCAATGTGAGGCTCCATCCTAGGACCCTGAGATCAAGATCGAAGGCAAAGGCAGATGCTTAACCAACTGAGCCATCCAGCACCCCGATCCAAAAGTTATTTTTAGATTAAATAATTCAAAACTTACAGATTTCCTTTCCCTTATATGACTAGCACATCTCTCTTTTTTTTTTTTAAAAGATTTTATTTATTTATTTGACAGAGAGAAATCACAAGTAGATGGAGAGGCAGGCAGAGAAAGAGAGAGGGAAGCAGGCTCCCTGCTGAGCAGAGAGCCCGATGCGGGACTCAATCCCAGGACCCTGAGATCATGACCTGAGCCAAAGGCAGCGGCTTAACCCACTGAGCCACCCAGGCGCCCAACTAGCACATCTCTTAATATTATCAGTCATGATTACAACAGCTGTTTTAGTTTGTTTTCGTTAATCCACCGGAAAAAACAGGGATTGAAAAAAAGTTTTTCCAGGGTGAAAGTTGTAAGAGGGAAAGTAGAGAGAGGGGTGTAAAGAGAACTCATTGCACACATGATGGTGGGGGGGGGGGGCAGGGGTTTAATAATAAAAGAGTGAAAGAGGTGTGTTACTCATTATTCTTTGGGAAAATGGTAAAGGGAAGGCTAACTTTGCTTAAACAATAAATGTCTGCTACTCGTCACTTAGCATAGATGCTAAACATTAATAACTGTTGGTTCTTGATGATAATGAAGTCAAAAGCGTGTAACTTGGAAAAAGCTCTTTATTACAGGTGGGTCTGAATAAGAACCATTCAGTCCTTCATTTCCAATACTCTCCCGGGTATCTTTTTAGATTTTTTTTTTTTTTAAAGATTTTATTTATTTGACAGACAAAGGTCACAATCAGGCAGAGAGGCAGGCAGAGAGAGAGGAGGAAGCAGGCTCCCTGCAGAGCAGAGAGTGCGGGGCTCGATCCGGGCGCTGGGATCCGGACGCTGGGATCGTGACCTGAGCCGAAGGCAGAGGCTTTAATCCACTGAGCCACCCAGGTGCCCCTCCAATACTCTCCCTGGTATCTTTTTAGTATCTCTGAATGCATCATGCTTTTCTGTCATAGACTGAACATGTCTCCCTCAAAATTCTTATTTTAAAATCCTAACCCCCAATGTGATAGTATTATTAAATAAGGGCCTTGGAAGGTGATTCTGTCATGAGGATAAAGCTGTTAAGAACAGGATAAATGCCACTATAAGAAAGACCCCAGAGAGCTAGTTAGCTCCTTTCCACCATGTGAACACACAGGCAAAAGACATCCATCTATGAACCGGGCAAAGGCCTTCATCAGACCAGAATCTGCTGGTGCCTTAATCTTGGACTCTTCAGCCTTCACAATTGTGAGAAATAAATTTCTGTTGTCCATAAGTCACCCACTCTATGGTGTTTTGTTATAGCAGCCTAATAGACTAATACACTATCCTTCTTGTGGTTTACACACGAGCAGAACCTTTCCCAGATTCCTACACACACCTCAGAAATCCAACATGTTCAAAATAATTCATTCTTTAAAAAAAAAAATATTTTATTTATTTATTTGACAGAGATCACAAGTAGGCACAGAGGCAGGCAGAGAGAGGAAGGGAAGCAGGCTCCCCGCAGAGCGGAGAGCTCGACTCGAGGCTCGATCCCAAAACCCTGGGATCATGACCTGAGCTGAAGGCAGAGGCTTTAACCCACTGAGCCACCCAGGCGCCCCCAAATAATTCATTCTTTAAACTTTTTCAAAGATTTTATTTGAAAGAGCACGAGAGCAAGCACACATGCAGGTCTCTCTCTCTCTCTCTCACACACACACACACACAAAGCAGAGGAGGGGCAGAGGGAAATAGACTCCCCACTGAGCAGGAAACCGGATGTGGGACTGAACCCTAGAATCATGCCTGAGCGGAAGGCAGACGCTTAACAAGCTGAGCCACCCAGTGCCCCAAAATAATTCATTCTTTATCTCTTTCTTCTATTTCCTCTCCATCCAAGACAGCTGCTCAACCTAAAAATCGGGATAATTTTCAATTCTCACTCCTATCCCTAACCAAGTCCTAGAGATTCTACCTCCTAACTTTCAAACCATTCTCTCCTTTTCGTTCTTAGTTCAGATCTTCATCATCTCCTGCCGACTCCTGAAATAATGAATCTTTCCACTCCAAGGATCTTCTCTCTCCAACCTAAACACTGGATTATCTTTCTAAAATGCAAATGGACCACATCATTCCCCTCTTTAAAATTCTCCACTGGGGCACATGGGTGGGCTCAGGCAGTTAAGTGTCCAACTCTTCATTTGGTTCAGGTCAAGACCTCAGGGTCATGAAACTGAGCCCCCACATATGGCTCTGCACTGTGTGGAGTCTGCTTAAGATTCTCTCCCGCTCCCCCCCCCCAGCTCGTGCTCTAGCTCTTAAAATAAAAACAAAAACAAAAACAAAAAAACACTCCCACTGCTAATGTCAAATTCTTTAATCATACAGCATACAGGGCTCCTTCCAGCTTCAGTTCTCAACATTTCTCACTCTCCATCCATTCAGTCTAGTCACAGTGAAATACTTAAGTATATTTAAATGCACTACCCCATTTCATACATACCCCTATGTCTTTACCTTTTCCTGAGATGCTTTCCCTCCCCCCACTGTCCACGCTCCTTGATCAACAGCATCATAGAGAGAGGGCTTCTGACTTGAGTATGACTTTGGAATATCCCATTTATAATATTCATTAGAACTCCGTGACTTTATACCTAATTACCACCTAATACATTAATCATTCATTGACACCTATTTCCCAATGACTGTGAGGTGGGGGGGTTGATCTCACATTTAGCACAATATCAGGCTCATAATAAACACTTAATAAATCAATATTTTCTGAATAAATGATGTTTCCCACAAATTCTAAATAACTTCCTGGAGAATGGAGTCATTGTCTCATTACTATACCGCCAGCATGCAGAACTACCTCTGACTTATAATGGGCACTAAATAACTAATTTTTTAATTAAATTTGTTTCCTAATTATAGTAACGCCTGCAAACTTCCCTTTAATTTCAAATCGCATTACCCTTCTGTCTTAGAGGTGCGTGCAGTAATACTGATGATTATGATAGGAGGTGGGGGTAGTTTCACAACTCTGTCCAGTGGATGGCTCCGTAGTGCTGGAGTGACAGAATTAAGTAAGGGTGCCAAAACCAGGTGTGCAGTTAACCATGCCATAAGTCATGGTAGCGTCAACGCTAAAAGTAAAAACATCTGTGACCTGCAGGAATCAGATATGAGAATGGGCCAAAAAAAAAAAAAAAAGTCAATATGCGAAAGTGAAAAGGATGAAAGACTGAAGAGAGCTGACAGATTTTAGGCGTAGGATACCTGGCAGTCGACAAGTTTGTCTACACCTCGGAGGGCCTTCGGGGGCGATAGGACAAGGGATGAAGTAAAGAACTGAGAGAAAACAAAGAATGTCACCGCAAAAGGACCTCAAGGGCTTTTGGTATATGCGCTGTCGAAGTGAGCATCTCAAGGGCTTTTGGCAGCACTCACCACCTCCCCCTGCTCCGCGGACTTGTACACGCCAGACACCATCTCGTTATGGAGAAGCAAAAACAACGCCTCGTCCGCCATTTCCTGCTTAGTCTTCCAAACGCCGGGTTTCGGCTCGGGTTTGGGCCGGGCTCAAAGGTTCCGGCGAGCGCCTGAGCGATTTGGACGCCGGCTCCGCGACTCCTTCAGTCCACAGCCAGTTCCTGGTTGCTAGGAGACCGAAAAACTCGCTCCGCGTCCCCAAGCCTGGTACAAGCGTGAGTCCGGTACCGTGACGAGCCCACTCCAGGGCCACCAAGCCCTCAGGCCCAACAACACAATCTGACAGCAGCCGGAAACAAACAGAGCCAGCCGAGACCCTATCCGGCCCCTGGGCGGGGGGCGGAAAAACAACTTCCGGTCCCGTCTATCCCGACCTTCCGCCAGCTCTATGGTCAAAGCATTACTTCTCTGGGGAAGGTTCCTCTCACAAATGACTTCGGGGAGCAAGGGCTGGAGTGTGAAGGGGTAAAATAAGACAAAGGAGCGCCTGCTGAAATGTGTGTTAACTAGCTATATGTTAGCACTGCCAAGAATTAGCTTCATCAAAGGCTTTCATTTCTGCCGTGTGTTACTCAATAGGAAGAGTAAAGAGAGTGAAGGAGTAAGTCATTTTTCAGGCTATGAAGTTTAGCTATATTAAGAAATTATCCCAATCCATTGTGGATTAAACCTGGGTATGCAAAAAAGATTTAGTCATTTTGGCCACCAAAAACTGGGAGTCAGGTATAAGAGTTAAGGGGGATGAAGTAAGCAAAGGGCAAGGTACATTTATTTATTTATTTATTTTTAAAAGATTTTATTTATTTATTTGACAGAGAGAGAGATCACAAATAAGCAGAGAGACAGACAGAGAGATGAGGAGAAGCAGGCTCCCTGCTGAGCAGAGAGCCCTATGCGGGACTCGACCCCAGGCCCCTGGGATCATGACCTGAGCTGAAGGTAGAGGCTTAACCCACTGAGCCACCCAGGCGTCCCAGGGAAAGGTACATTTAAAACAAAATACAGAACCAGACGATTAGGTGCATGAAAAAGTGCGAAAGACCAGAAGAGCGACCTCACTGTGGGAAGTAGCTCCTAAGAATGAGCGATTTGGACGTTCATCTGAGCGATTAGCCACGCTTGGGTGGCTCAGGTCATGATCCCAGGATTCTAGAATCAAGTCCCACATTGGGCTCCTTGCTCAGCAGGGAGGCTGCTTCTCCATCTGCCAGCAGCTCCCCCTGCTTGTGTGTGCACTCTCCCTGACAAATTAACAAAATCTTAAAAATAAAGGATCTATGGGAGATGTGGGATTTAACTCCTACAAAGATGCAAACACATACATAAGCACCTTCTAAATTTGGCAAACTCTGATTTAAAGGTGTTGCGTAGCTTATGATTGATTCTTTTCTTAGTAATTCACAAGGAAGATTTTTTTTCCTTGTGATATTAATATATTTAATTAAATGTTTCCCCCAAGTTTACATATTGAATTTTCTCTAGTTGTTAACAATAACATCTCAACTCTCCATATTCTTTCACAGGAATTTAAGATCATTTTCCAGAGCTGTCTGGGTGGCTCTGTCAGGTAAGTGTCTGCCTCTTGCTTAGGTTGTGATCCCCCCTCAGCGGGGACTCTGCTTCTCCCTCTCCTTCTGCTCCTGCTTGAGGTCACTCTCTCAAATACATAAAATCTTCAAAAAAACTAAGATCATGTTCCATAATTGGAATTATGACAGCTTTTTTCTTTTCTTTTTTTGAAAAACATGTCCCTTCTAATGTTTGCATCAGTTTTTTTGATCATCACATATACATTCCCCCTAGCCTTTGAAAACACTGTTAAAAAGAAAACCACAGGCCCCAAATAGAGTCATTAATGCTAGGTCATATCATCATACTGGAGCTTAATGCTTAACCTAATTGCAGTTTTCTCCACTGGAAACGTAGGGGTACCTGGTAAGTAACAAACTTTTCTGGTCTATACCAATAAGGTCACAGAGGCTTTCTTCAACCCCCAAAGGTAGATGAGGAGGTAATACACCTAATAAGACCCTCTTGTCCCCAAAGGAAGGTGACCTTATCTGAAATAATCCTTCTTTCTCTTTATGACTACCTTGTCTTACCTGTAAAAATATCTCCCTTTCTGTAGCCGTTTGGAGCTCCCCCTCTGCTTGCTAGATGGAATGCTGCCCAATTCATGAATCAATTAATAAAGCTAATTATAACTTTACAATTTACTGTTGAATTTTTGTTATTTAATAACATTAGTGCAATTTCAGAGATTATTTTGCAAACATAATCTTAATTTTTCCAGCACCCAAATTTCCCTTATGTGAAATCATGTCCTTTATGTCCTGACTGCATTTTTCCCTTCATCATTACCATCAACGAAAAGGAGTCCAAGCGCACCACTGAGGTCAAAGAGTAACCAACTGACCAACTTACTAAGATTGATTTCTCAAACAATAACATGGTGTTCTTAGAATATTTTGGAATTGATGGGAAACAAGTATTTATTGAGCATCTACTAAATGTTGAATACAACAGACCTAATTCTCCCCCATAAAGTTATGTTAAATTGCCCAGGATTCTAGTAGTTTGTCCTATGGAAGCAGGAAAATATCCTGTTACTGGTTGCCTCTAAAAGCATTTTCCCATGGAAACACTGTTACATTTGGTGGTTGTGAAAGGGAAAGATTTATAGGATCTGCAGAGAAACCAGGGTATTACATTTGGTGGTTGGGATCTACTATTACCACATTCTCATCCTTTATGTTTATTCTATTATACAGCATTAGAGTAAGGATCAATGAGACTAAATATGCGTTTAATCAGAATTACTATTATTTATCAACCCTTATCCCTTTTACCCATTTGATTTTTTTCCATAGAACTTCTCCATTTCCAACATGCCATGTAATTTACTTATTTATCCTGTGTCTCCATACTTTTCCCCCAAGCTCCTTGAAGACAGAGATCTTTATTGCACTGACTATCCCAGTACCTAGAAAAATGCCTGGCACACAGTAAGCACTCAGCAAATACTAGCGAATGAATGAATGAGTACATGAATGATTTTTGCTCCCCGAGGAGCCTACAAACCCCACAAACAGGAACCACAGCGATCTTGTTCAAGGTTTTATCCTCAGAGCCTAGATTACTGCTGGTCCACAAAGGAACTTTTAAAGAGATGAATTAAGATGGTAACCAGTTAAATACTGTTGTCCCACTAATGATTGGTGCAAGGTTGATGCCCGACTAAAAGATGATGATAACTAAGATTATTCATAACACTGTTTCTATGGGGAAATGCTTTGTGAGCTGTAATTTGCAAATGCATTTCTGGAACAAAATGGTTCTTGTTGGCCATGTACAAAGAACAGAACCACAGGACACTCTGTCGGATACGCACAAGTAACAATAGAGCCGCTACTCTAGACCCCTTCTTAACCTAACCAGAGGTGGAGGCCAGGTGTAGACGATAATGCCAGTCTCAGTCTCATCTAAGCTTTTTTCATTTAGTACACCCTTGCACACGGTCAGATCAAATAGTCATTCTCAGCTACCTTGACCTAGGGAATTCACTTATGTCCACATTCAATTTCCTTACCAGTAATAACCCGCATTTTATTCAAGCTTTGAGTTGAGAGACAAGGTATATAAAACGTTTCATACGGCACCGAAAAAAAATTGTTAGCTATTACGATTAATGACTTTTCGTCTTCAGTTTTGCTTCCCTCTGCTCGTTTTGGTTTAACCCAATGTAGGGACGCCTGCGCCCCCCACCCCCACCCCGGGCATGCGCACCGACAGAATGGCCGCACCCTTTCTTAATCTGATCTTTTACCCGGCAGGAGGGGAAAAGACTCGCCTCCATCCCACTCTGATGTAATTAGGTGGTTAAAAAGATATAAGGCACGTCATATCCCAGTTTAAAAGGGCTGGAAGACTCCGCGCTCCGCGCTGCAAGAGCAGGCGGGTAAGCCCGCGTCTCCGAAAACCCCAGAGCCTCTCAAATGCGCCCAGGCTCTGCGCTAGACACGGAGCACGGCCACCGCAGCTAATTGGGGGAGGGAGTCAGCCGCTCAGAAGACTTTTCATTGGCCCAGAGTCACAGAGGCCGGCAGCTTTTCCCTCTTCCAGACGCTGAGTGGTTGAGGCCGCAAAACAACGCTTATTGTCATTGGCTGGACCCTGCTGTCAGTCCTCTCGCGTCTCGCGGCGCGACAGAGCCAGGCGCGGCCTGTAGAGCAGTCTCGAAGCCTGCTGCAGAGAGAAGATGGCGGTCGCGGTGAGAACTTTGCAGGAGCAGCTAGAAAAGGCCAAAGAGAGCCTAAAGAACGTAGATGAGAATATTCGCAAGCTCACCGGTCGGGATCCGAATGACGTGAGGTAAGAGGTGGATAAGACAGGCTGGCTCCGAGAGACAGCCGTCATGCCGGGGTGAATTGGGGGCGGGAAGGGCGGCTAGCCTTGAGAAGGCTAGAACATCGGGGCCTGTCCCGGGGGCGGCAGTAGAACCCCGTCCCGGATGAGGTGGGGAGTCTTCCACGCCCTCGACGTAGGTCTCGGAGCTCGAGTGCGGGAGGAAGGCAAGTGGGTCCTAGCTATGCCGGCATGTCTTTCTGGCCTGTAGGAAGGCCGGGCCTGCGATTCCCGCCCTCGGCCCTGCAGGCCCGGAACTGCAGCACAAAGCCCCTTCCCCAGCCGGCGGCTACCTGACCCGGTGCTGGCCCGGAGACCCTCCTGGGACGTTGTCCGCTGCTTCTCACCCAAGCATTTGCCATCTTTCCCACGTGCAGCTTCTTCGGAGTTGACGAAATTAGGGTCTGATCCAAGCTTATTAATGTGTAGTGGCAAGAAGTAAATACAATTTCTGAGATAATGGTTTTGAAAAAACAAGGAAGTTAAAATAGGACTTCCTGTCTTGTTTGAGGCACGTGGATTTGAAACCGTATTTTTAGAACTTTCCTGGTTATTTTTCTCTTTATGATGTACCGCATCCGTGAAAGTATTTGGTGACATTAAATAAAATAAGTCCAAGCATGATTTTCATACAATTTGTAAATATCTTTTAGGCCCATCCAAGCCAGATTGCTGGCCCTTTCTGGTCCTGGTGGAGGTAGAGGACGTGGTAGTTTATTGCTGAGGTAAGACTTTCTTAGGACTTAATTTTTATGCTAAGACGGTAGATACTTTTACTAAATTAACTATAGGCTTAAACAAAATCGGTGGTAGAGCCCACATTAGATATGTTTGTGTTTGTTTTGTTTAAACTGTGATCAGCTATAATTTCCTATGTAGTTATCTTGGAACTTCATGGATATGCAAAACTAGAGACTGAAGAATACATTACCCATTTTGTGTACACTTAGTTTATTTTTATATCTTTTAAAAAGTGCTAAAAAGCATCTTGGAGTGGATGACCATTTGAGGTTGTTGTGATTGGAAGGGTTTTTTTTTTTAATTCAATGAAATTATCTTGCTAAGGGTAAATATTTATCTTAACTTTCGTTTATATTGAGCTTTTTTAATTGCAGGCGTGGATTCTCAGATAGTGGAGGAGGACCCCCAGCCAAACAGAGAGACCTTGAAGGGGCAGTCAGTAGGTATGTAGGAGGAAAACGTTTGAAGACATACTTGTATGCTCTGTTTTCTGAGGTAGTCACAGAGGTATTTAATAAATTTTGTTGAGTTATGTTAGAACTGAGTAGTATACTACTTCTTTGAGTCTGTTCCCTTGGTATTTGACTGAACTAAGTCTGTATCCCTCAGAGCTCAGTTTTCACTAACAGTAACAGAAATCTTAATAAAATAAAGATTATGAGAAGAATAAGATCGAGAAAATATTTGTCTACTTTCCTGTCTTGTACTGTAAAAACTTAATCTGCTTGAGAAATATAGATCAGTATTTGGACTGGGCGCTGGTGACACATTTTATCCTTTTACTACCAGAGGAAAGAGTGAAATGGGATAGAGACTGATGAAATGAGACTTATGGAAATAAGTCATAGTAGAAGTAATCACTTGTCCTTGGTAGTACTTAAGTCAGATTTTACAGTGGCCTTTTAAATTATTTTTCCTATGTCAGGCTGGGCGGGGAGCGTCGGACAAGGAGAGAATCACGCCAAGAAAGCGACCCAGAGGATGATGATGTTAAAAAGGTAATTGAGATGAAAAGAACTACTTACGGGATGAATATAGTATTTTCATCTTTACTACATTTGAGAGTGCTGCCTTTTCATATGGTTGTTAAATTACTGAGATTTATTTTCTCCTGCAGCCAGCTTTGCAGTCTTCAGTTGTAGCTACCTCCAAAGAACGCACACGTAGAGACCTTATCCAGGATCAAAATATGGATGAAAAGGGAAAGCAAAGGTATTCTTAGTTTTATATATATATATTTTTTATTTTTTAAGATCTTATTTATTTATTTGACAAGAGAGGGATTACAAGTAGGCAGAGAGAGAGGGAAGCAGGCTCCCCGCCGAGCAGAGAACCTGATGCGGGGCTCGATCCCAGGGCTCCGAGATCATGACCCGAGCCAAAGGCAGAGGCTTAACCCACTGAGCCACCCAGGCACCCCGTCTTTATTTCTTTTTTAATGAGGAAAATTTCCTGTCAAATCATGCAGTTTTAGGAATATTTATATTTAAGAATTGTTCAGGTGTTTGTAGTATGTTTCTTGAAGGAAGTGGCGGGCTGAGATGAAGTGCAACCTACTGAAATTGAATTTTCTCTTTGTCTTCTTTAGGAACCGACGAATATTTGGCTTATTGATGGGTACTTTGCAGAAATTTAAACAAGAATCCACTGTTGCTACTGAAAGGGTATTTATATAGTTTTCCTTTGATTGTTTAAGTATTCAAAAGGAGTTCGTTAAATATTTTTGAGAAGAGTCAAAGAAAATCTCAAAACTGAATTGTAGGCCTAAATTAAAGCCAAGGAAAAAACTTATAAAATTTTCTGAAGTTGTTATATTTTTAACTGGTCTCTTTTGAGTCCTGTGAAGTAACTGCGTGAACTTCTCTTTCAGTGCAAAGAGCCTTGATCTGTGACTCAGGAGAACCTGGGTTCTGATCTCAGCTCTACAGCGATCTCATTTTGTGGTTTTGGACAAGACTCTTCATTTCTTTAGGCCTCAGAGTGCTTTCTTTCAAACTTGGTCAGCATTGTAACTAGTTCAGTGATTATAATTTTTAATTATTTATACACTCAGAGACAATAATTGGCACTCTGGAAGCAAAAGCCTAAACATTTCCCTGCCTTCCACAGTTCATTCAACTGCAATCTTTCTAGAGGTTTTTTTTTTATAAAAGCTATAATGTGTTCTTGGTGTTCGATATCAAGTCACTGCTTCTCAAAGGAGAACTATGGTAGAAAGGGAGATAACAATTCAGTTATAGATTAATAAAGTTTTATTAAAGCTTTTGTATGTTAACTTTCCTAAGGAATATAAAAGTCTTCAAAGAATAATGTGTGAAGATAGGATGTCACTTCTGTCACATTATCTGATTTGGAAGGAAGAGTAACTTAAAAGATAATTTAAAAAGACATTGCTCTTCTTTTTTAGGTTTTATGAAAGAATGTTGCCTAACAGTTAATTTAAATGGAATGGTTATTGATAATATGGTTAATGTCCTTGATATTTAGGTTTTTACATAGTCCCTGTTTCCTCAAAGAGAAATTGGGATTAGCCTCAAATGCTAAGTACTAAGTTTGAATTAGCTGGTATCCTGAATTGCAAATATGAAGCATATAAAGATAACTTAGTAAAATTGCAGCGTTTCACATAATCAGGAAGTGTGGTAAGTTTTCAAAGATAATTGTTTATCTTCAGCAAAAGAGGCGCCAGGAAATTGAACAAAAACTTGAAGTGCAGGCAGAAGAAGAAAGAAAGCAAGTTGAAAATGAGAGGAGAGAACTGTTTGAAGAAAGACGTGCTAAACAGACAGAACTGCGGCTTTTAGAACAGAAGGTTGAGCTTGCGCAGCTGGTGAGTAGTAGTTTGGAATTGGAATTCTAAGATTGGTAATCCTTCATGTTAACGAAAACCTGACCTTTTACCTTTTCTTTAGCAAGAAGAATGGAATGAACATAATGCCAAGATAATTAAATATATAAGAACTAAGACAAAGCCCCATTTGTTCTATATTCCTGGAAGAATGTGTCCAGCTACCCAAAAATTAATAGAAGAGTCACAGAGAAAAATGAATGGTAAGTGTACATAAAGAGTTCCAGTGAAATTTTCTAAATGGGTAAGGTAATACACCCACACATAAACATTTGTGTCCTGTAATAGGGTTTCAGCAGTTGATTTTTTTAAAAAGATAATCTAAGATGCTAATGAGTTTGGAGTGCAGGAGCATTTGATTTATGATGGAATTTAACCTGAAACTTACCATGTTGTAGATAGTGCTTAATGCATGTGTATTTCTTAAGCATTTCGGTAGAATGACTTCTTTATAGCCAGACATAAATGCTGATTAAGCAAGAAAAAAGTGAACATTGGTGTAATCCATAGAAGGAGTGCACATGGAAAGGTAGACACTGCTTCTAGCATGAAGTAGAAAAGCAAAAAATTGTCCTTTTTTCCCATCAGTTAATGTGGTGTAGTTATTTGCTACTTATATCTTAGTATATAGGTTTCCAGGGGAACTTTGCTTGGTCATTTCAGTTTGTAATTGCTTGCCATAATCAGTCTTGTGTCTCTTTACAAAAAGACATTTAGATAAAGCTTGATAACAGTTTGTACTTAAGTGTCAAATTGTGAGTTTGAATGTTTTATTTACACATGTGAATTTTTATCCTTCAGCTTTATTTGAAGGTAGACGCATCGAATTTGCAGAACAAATAAATAAAATGGAGGCTAGGCCTAGAAGACAATCAATGAAGGAAAAAGAGCATCAGGTGGTGCGTAATGAAGAACAGAAGGCGGAACAAGAAGAGGGTAAGGTGGCTCAGCGAGAGGAAGAGTTGGAGGAGACAGGTAATCAGCACAATGACGTAGAAATAGAGGAAACAGGAGAGGAAGAGGAAAAGGAAATAGGTATAGTTCATAGTGATGCAGAGAAAGAACAGGAGGAGGAGGAACAAAAACAGGAAATGGAGGTCAAGATGGAGGAGGAAACTGAGGTAAGGGAAAGTGAGAAGCAGCAGGATAGTCAACCGGAAGAAGTTATGGATGTGCTAGAGATGGTCGAGAGTGTCAAAAATGTAATTGCTGAGCAGGAGGTAATGGAAACCAATCAAGTGGAAAGTGTAGAACCTTCAGAAAACGAAACTAGCAAAGAACTGGAGCCAGAGATGGAATTTGAAGTTGAGCCAGATAAAGAATGTAAATCTCTTTCTCCCGTGAAAGAGAATGCCAGTGCTCTAGAAATGGAAAATGAGCCTGAGGAAAAAGAAGAGAAAGAATCTGAGCCCCAGCCTGAGCCTGTGGCTCACCTCCAGCCCCTGCCTCAGTCTCAGCCTGAGCCTCAGCTTCAGCCTGAGCCGCAGCCGCAGCTGCAGCCTGAGCCACAGCCACCGTCCCAGCCCCAGCCCCAGCTCCAGCCCCCGTCCCAGCCCCAGCCCCCATCCCAGCCCCAGCCCCAAGCACTCCTCCAAGCCCAGCCTCTCTCTCAACCTGAGACTTTGCCATTAGCTGTTTTACAGCCATCAATTCAGGTTTTTCAGGATCAAGGGCATTTACTACCTGAGAGGAAGGAATTTCCTGTGGAATCTGTAAAACTCACTGAGGTGACAGTAGAGCCAGTCTTAACAGTACATTCAGAGAGCAAAACCAAAACCAAAACTAGGAGCAGAAGTAGAGGGCGAGCTAGAAATAAAACCAGCAAGAGTAGAAGTCGCAGCAGTAGCAGTAGTAGTTCTAGTAGTAGTTCCACTAGTAGCAGCAGTGGAAGCAGTTCCAGCAGTGGCAGCAGTAGTAGTCGCAGTAGTTCCAGTAGCAGCTCCAGCACCAGTGGCAGCAGCAGCAGAGACAGTAGCAGCAGCACCACTAGTAGCAGTGAGAGTAGAAGTCGGAGTAGGGGCCGGGGACATAATAGAGATAGAAAGCACAGAAGGAGTGTGGATCGGAAGCGAAGGGATACATCAGGACTAGAAAGAAGTCACAAATCTTCAAAAGGTGGTAGTAGTAGAGATACAAAAGGATCAAAGGATAAGAATTCCCGGTCCGACAGAAAGAGGTCTATATCAGAGAGTAGTCGATCAGGCAAAAGATCTTCAAGAAGTGAAAGAGACCGAAAATCAGACAGGAAAGACAAAAGGCGTTAATGGAAGAAGCCAGGCTTTCTTAGCCTATTCTTTGCAGCAGAAGATTTCTTGATGAGTAAAAGGATTACCTTTCCTTGTAAGGAGGATGCTGCCTTAAGAATTGCATGTTGTAAAAAATCTTTTTGGAAAATACAGACTGTTTGTTTACCAGACATTCTTGTACTTTTTGCATAATTTTGTAAGAGTTATTTATCAAAATTATGTGAGGTTCCAAAATATGTAAAAATAATAATAATAAAAAAAGATTAACATCCCTTGTCATCTTTTTTAAATATCCTATACTCTTCAGTAAGAATCTGTATATTTTAATAGGTAAATCTTTAAGTCTGTTCCCTTCTGATTCTGTATCATACATTGCTTTTGTAGAAATAAATGTGCATTTCTTTCATTAGTTTTGGAATGTCCTCGTTGACACTTGTATAATAAATACTCTCTTGATATCATTTTCAGCTTTTATCACTAGATACTGAACGTGATTAGAATGTCTTTGAAGGTTTTTTTCATTTTTATTTGCCTTACGTGATTATTTTGAGTTGTCATAGTCAGATCTTTGCAGCTTTCAGGGGGAACATAGTTCTCAAAATCTTTCACTATTTTTTTCTAATTTCCCTTGTTACTTTAATCTAAGCATCCCCCCTGTTTCTCCTATATAAATCATTATTGGTAGATAAAACAGTATAATTTGGTTGGCATTTTCTTCATGATTATGGGAGCATCATTCTTTTGTCTCCATGGCTACTTGTGTGATACAGCATATACATCTATTGAAAATAATCACTTTCTAGGGGAGGGAGGTAGAAAAGTATACTCTAAACTTGGTTGAGTTTGTGGTCTTGTCTTAACTTTTGTGTTGGCTCTAACTGAAACATGCCAATATGTGTTCTCAAGAGTTTTTTGTTAAGTATTGTATGAAAGTTTACAGAATGAAGGAAGTTCATCTACACTTGAATCTGTAAGCAAGATAACACACAAGTGTACCAAGTGATTATTAACTTTGTTGTTTTATAAATTTGTATGAATTTGGACTATCTGTTGCCATTACTATACATGTGCAAATAAATGTGGCTTAGATGTGTGACTGCTTAAGACTAGTACTTGTATTAACTTTTTGATGCTTTTATTACAAGAGAGCACTTTAATTGCAAATGGCCTCTGAGTACACAACATTGACTAGCCTTAGGCTTGACGGTTTATTTCTCCCCTTGACAAGTACATGGTGACAGTGAAAATGTCAGTAGCATTTCCAGCACTAAAAAATACAAAAGAACATGTTAAAATATTCTTTAAAAAATCCTTTAAAGAGTAAATGAGTAGAACTTTGCAAATTGCAGAGCTATCTGCCTGCGTTCCTGGGCCAGTTTCTTCTAGGAGTCCCTTTATCCAGGGGTTTATGATCTCCAGCATGCAGTATAGATTTTATACTGTGAAACATGATGGGGGAAAGGTTGGTTAAAAACTTAAAAGGGATGACCTTGAACATAACTTGGTTCCTAAAATCTGTATTCAAGGACTTTAAAATAATTGTATGTGTTAAGATCCTTTGAACAATATTAAGTTTTATTAACTCATTTTTACCTGGAAAATTTGGACAATTGGTCATGCTTACAGAAATAAGTTTGATTTTAAGCCCAATTGTGAGATTGGGGCTATAAAAGCATGAGGAAAAAAAATCTTTGGAATATGAAGAGCAATTTTAAAATCTATATAGATTTCTATTTTAAGTTTTTTAACTAGTGGTATGCACTTACAAACTGGAAGACTTTAAAAGACGGGGTCGGGTTTTTCCCTCTTTTTTTTTTCTTTTTTTTTTTTTTTCTGGTTTCCAGCTAATGCTTTGAACTTAGAAGTGAAATTAAATGGAATTTGTTTTCAGAGAACCATGTAATTGAATTGGTTTCTTACAGAAATATAAAGAATGCTAGAATGTAGAAGTAATGACCATTTCCCAGGGTTTTTCTGTATCTTTTTCAGATACAGGGGTCTTCCTACTAGATGTTACAGATCAGTGTTTGTGGAAAATGTAGAGCCTGAAGATGGATCGGGCTAGAGACTAAGGACTGAAATTAAGTTTGGAGACATCTAAGGAACTATTTAGGAAACATCTTTCTTACTCTAAAATTCCAAGGTTTACACAACCACACAAATTGGAAGACTGATCTTAAATGAGTTGTACCTCCGTTCTAGGGCTCATGCATGCACTAGGTCTAGAACTCTGTTGGTTATACACGTATACTATAGTAATTAGGCTAAGCAAAGTAATAAATTGAGTTTATAAACTACAAATTTAAAAGTAAAGCTACTGATTTTATGGTGTGTAATATGAGCCAATGCTGTCAAAAGAAGTCATTAAATGTTTAAGGGTTCAATTACTTAACGTGAATTTAAAAAAACAAACCTTGAAATCCTTGAGTGAAAGTCACCCAGTTTCCCTCCTTTTTTTTTTTTTTTTTCACTCAGTTTCCCTTCACGTAATGCCATTAAAATGCCTCTCCCCATTTCAAGATCAAGAAGGTAGTCTCCTATTTTATCTTTGAGGAACTTTATTACTTTCCACAAATAACTATTATTTTCCTGGAATCGGTTTTGTGTTATGGTGCAAATTGGGGGTTAAGTCTGATTTCTTTTTTCCGGATGAATGTCTGATTGCCCAACTTTAATTATTGAAAAGTTTGTGCCTTCCACATTATTCTGCAGTACCATCATTTTCTTCTGTCGTATCCATATATTCATGGTTCTCTTTCTAAGCTCTCTATTCTGTTCTACTGGCCCAGAAGACATGTTTACTATTTATATGGTTGGATCTTCCTGCTAGTAAGTCAATGGGGGAAGACTACAATTTGATAAGAATGAACTTGAGGAATCTGAAAGTTCGCTACACTTTTCTTTATGCTCCCTAGCATGGTCTTTTCCCAAAAATAATACTCAAATACCTACAACCACTTCTCTGGTCATCTGAGTACTCCTTGATTTCCTAATAAACACCACTTGTCTTCACTGTCCACTTGGCTTATTTTCATAGCATTTACCATGCTACTGTATAGTTCCCATACTTTGGTTTATTGTCTACTTTCCACTTGAATGGAAGCTCCATGAGAGCAAGATTTGAAAATTATTTTTAACCTATTGCTCTATTTCAAATACCTAGAATAGAGCCTTGTGCATTATAGACAATGTTATGACGAAACTATGACAGGTCCTTAGGGGGGCTTTTGTGATTCAATTGCTTGTTTTTGCAACTTTAGTTTCCTCTTCCAGCACATCCAGCTATGCTTGTTTGAAACAATGAACTGAGATGCAGCCAGAAGCCATTGTAGCTGAAGCTGAGTAACCAGGGAGAAAAGCATTAAAAGTATTTCAGAGGGGTAATTGGCAGTCCAGCTTATATTGGGCATTACAGGCTATTTTAAGTCCCTTAGCTTTTTTTTTTTTTTTTTTAAGATTTTATTTATTTGACAGAGATCACAAGTAGGTAGAGAGGCAGGCAGAGAGAGGGGAGGAAGCAGGCTCCCTGCCAAGCAGAGACCCCGATGTGGAGGTTGATCCAAGGACCCTGGGATCACTACCCGAGCCAAAGGCAGAGGCTTTAACCCACTGAGCCACCCAGGTGCCCCAAGTCCCTTAGCTTTTATCTTTGGAGAGTCAGAGGTTTTGAACAGATCAGTGAAATGATAGTATAATTAAACAGTTGCTCTGACTGCTGTGTTGAGAAAAGGAAATGAGGCCAAGAGCAGGAACGAAAAAGCAAGAGATTATCTGCAATAATTAGGCTAAATATAGTGACTTAAGCCAAGATGGTTAAGTGGTAGAAGTGATCAGGTTTTGGATATATTTTGAAGATTGCTCCCAAGGGATATGCTAGTGGACTATGTGGTGTGAGAAGTCAGAATGAGCAAAGATTTTACTTGAACAACTAGAAATGAATTGCCATTAGCTGAGATGAGAAGGAACAGATTTGGGCATAGAGGAGTGGGTCAGGAGTGACCCAAACTATGAACATGAATATCTCCATTATTTGGGTTTCATTTAATGACTTTCCCATAAAGGTCTTATACATCATTCACTAAATGTATTCCTAGGTAACTAACTCATACATAGATAAGTAGATTGCTATTTTATTTTGAAAAACACAAGTATACACATTACTATATACAACTCCATGAATTGTCAGAATGCTAACACCTGTGGAATCACCCAGGTGAAGGGTAATTACTGAACATTGCCAGGACCCAAAAACCCCTTCCAATGATTTCACCCTCCCTTTTCTACCCTCAGAGATAATTTTTAAATAAAACAAGGAACCTCTAATTGGTGGCAGCCTACTTAAGCAAACTAAAACCTAAACCAGAGTAAAGTCCTCTGACTGAAAAATCTGGGGACAACCAATCCCAGCCTGCCAACTTGGCTTCACAGATAATGGAACTCCTTCAGCTATATCCAATCAAATAATTTCCTTGGTTTAAGTATAGTATCTTTGAATATAAGAGCCTCTCCCCTAGCTCCTAACAGTTTAGTGCTGCCCAGATCCAATTCAATGTTTGTTCAAATTTCACAATTTTAACATATCTCAGTTTATTTTCTAACAACACTATCTGGACTTTATGGTAGTAACTTACCTGATTTCCTTCATGATTTTGAAAGTGATTCATGCATCCTAACCATAGTTTATTTTTTCATCTCCTATTTTTTACTCTACATAACAAATCATAATGTATTTTGTATTTTAACTTCTTTTGCTCACATGTTTCTGAGTCATTTTTGTATGTCACTGTAGATACCAATCACCCGTATGGGATATCAAGATTGTTTTCAATTTTAGGGTCTTAAAAATAATTCTGTTATAGAACAGTCATGTCTTGGCAAACATATGCATGGATAGACAATATAATTAAGAGTGTAAATGCTAGGTCATAAGTTTTGTATTTTTGTATGTGTATTTTCTAGATGACTATTGTTTTCCATTAAAAAAAAACAAAAACCTTGGGCGCCTAGGTGGCTCAGTGGGTTAAGCCACTGTCTTCAGCTCAGGTCATGATCTCGGGGTCCTGGGATCGAGTCCCGCATCGGGCTCTCTGCTCAGCCGGGAGCCTGCTTCTCTCTCTCTCTGCCTGCCTCTCTGTCTGCTTGTGATCTCTGTCTGTCAAATAAACAAATAAAATCTTTAAAAAAAAAAAACAAAAAAAACCCTTTAGGTATCCTCTGGGAACTGTCTTCTTGATTTTAAGAGTTCTGTATTCTGGAAATGAGTCTGTTGAATGTATGAACTGCAAATGTCTTTTACTTAGTTGCTTGGTTTTTCACTTTTTAAATGGTATTTTTGATTAAGAAGATTTCTTGATTATAATGTTCAGTTTATCCATACATTTTTATGGTTAATACTTCATGTGTCTTATATAAAATGCCTCTCCCCATTTCAAGATCAAGAAGATAGTCTCCTATTTTATCTTTGAGGAACATTATTATCTTACTTTCCACAAATAACTTTATTATTTTCCTGGAATTGGTTTTTGTGTTATGGTACAAATTGGGGGTTAAGTCTCATTTCTTTTTTCCAGATGAATGTCTGATTGCCCAACTTTATTGAAAAGTTTGTGCCTTCCACATTATTCTGCAGTACCATCATTTTTTTTTTCTATCTGGTATCCATATATTCATGGTTCTCTTTCTAAGCTCTATGTTCCACTGGTCTGTTCTATGCCTGAGTTGATACCACTGTCTTAATACCTTAGCTTCATATTAAGTCTTAATATCAGGTAGAAGAGATTTCTCCCACCTTGCTTTACTTGACTCTCCTGACTACTCTTGCCTATCTTCATTTTGATATAAGTTTGAAAGTCAGCCTTGGAACACACACAAAAGAAGTTGGGATTTTTATTTGAATTGCTTTGAATCTACAGATTAATTTGGGATTGACCCCATTGAGTCTTCCAATCTATGAACATGGCATTTTGTTAGGAATCAGGATAATTGTTATTGTTTGTTTCGTGTTTTATATAAATGGGTTCTTTTATATTTGTTCCACATTAGATTTGTGAGGTTTGTTAATTTTGTGGTTTGTAACTATGTTTTTTTGCTGTGTATTACTCCATTGTGTGCATATTTCACAATTTATTTATCCATTCTGTTGTTGATAGGCATTTGTGTGGTTCCCACACAGTTTGAAGCCCCAGTATGAACACTGCTACTACCAATATACTTGTTCACATGTTTCGATGAACATATGTATACATTTCTTGTGGTATATGTATATAAGCCACCTGATTTTTAAGTTAAAATGGAAAGTGCTATGTCTGTGGCTTCTTCCTCTTCTGATCCAACAATCCACACCATCAACTTTATCATGCATAAAATGCTTATTTCTCCTGTGGGATATTTTTCTGGATCTCATTTATTTTCCTTTGGTTCATTTCTCAGATAGTTCTTTGAGAACTATCTGGTATTTGGTATTTGTCCCTGGAAGAACTCATCATCTACATCTCATTTGACAATAGTTTTCCTGTGCTTTCATAAATGCTTTAAAGATTTTCTTTTTATATTTTACCCAGCCACTTTGAATGTTTTCAGTGGGATGGTTAACCTAGGTGACTATCTTTCCATATTAGTAGAAATAGAAATCAATATAATTCAACAGATTTTTTTCAACAAATATTTATTAGCCATTTACTGTGTAACAGGCTATCATCTAGGTTTAGCAATGCAGTATTAAAAACAAACAAACAAAAAACAAAATCTCTGCCCCATGGAGTTACATTCTTAACCAGTATCTTTTTTTTTTTTTTTTTTTTTTAAGATTTATTTATTTGACAGAGTGAGAGGGAACACAAGCAAGGAGGGTGGGAGAGGGAGAAGCAGGCTTGTGCTGAGCAGAGAGCTGGGCCTGGGGCTGGATTCCCGGACCCTGAGATCATGACCCTAGCCCAAGGCAGATGCTTAATGACTGAGCCACCCAGGCACTCCCTCCAGTATCTCTTTAAGTACGCCTCTGTGATTCTGTCTTTTCTCTTTGTTTTCAGCTTAAACGTGTTAGGTTATCAGTCTTTATTTTTCTTTTTTTAAAAGATTTTATTTATTTGACAGAGATTACAAGTAGGCAGAGGCAGGCAGGGAAAATGGAGGAGCAGGCTTCCTGGTGAGTGGGGAGCCTGATGTGGGCCTTGATCCCAGGACCCTGAGATCATGACCTAAGCCAAAGGCAGACACTTAACCATCTGAGCCACCCAGGTGCCCCTAGATATGTCTTGCCTCAGTATCTTTGAATCTATCTTACATCTTTATGTATCTCAATTCCAGATAATTTCTTCAGATAAGTATACTATTTTATTCATGTCTTGGAATCCTATGTTTACCCCTTCGGTGAAACAACTTAATGTTTCAGGTCTTCAAGACAGGTAACTACTGTTTTTTTTTAATTTTGTTTATATATACATACATATGCACATATATGGTGCACATGTGCAAACACAAATAATCTGTCATTTGAAAATCCAATTAGAGGCACTCGGGTGGCTCAGTCCGTGAGCGTCCAACTCTTGGTTTTAGGTTGGCTCAGGTCCTGATCTTGGGGTCATGGGATTGAGCTCTATGGGCTCTGTATTCAGTGGGAAGTCTTTTTGAGATTCTCCCTCTTCCTCTCCCCACTCACATGCAAGTGCATTCTCTTTCTCAAATAAATCTTTTTTTTTTTTTTTTTTAAGATTTTATTTATTCGGGACGCCTGGGTGGCTCAGTTGGTTAAGCAGCTGCCTTTGGCTCAGGTCATGATCCCAGCGTCCTGGTATCGAGTCCCACATCAGGCGCCTTGCTCGGCGGGGAGCCTGCTTCTCCCTCTGCCTCTGCCTGCCATTCTGTCTGCCTGTGCTCGTTCTCTCCCCCCTCTCTCTCTGATAAATAAATAAAATATTAAAAAAAAAAAGATTTTATTTATTCATTTTACAGACAGAGATCACAAGTAGGCAGAGAAGCAGGCAGAGAGAGAGGAGGAAGCAGGCCCCCTGCTGAGCAGAGATTTTTTTTCCCCACGCAGGGCTCGATCCCAGGACCCTGAGATCATGACCTGAGGCGAAGGCAGAGGCTTTAACCTACTGATCCACCCAGGCGCCCCTCAAATAAATCTTTAAAAATTTTTTAAAAAATTTAAAAATCCAAATAAAGGTACTCAAATGATATATGTGTATTTTTACTTATGGTGAGAGGTATTCCTGGAGAATGTCATTCAGGCTGGATATATTTGTGTAACAAATGCACAGCACCTGTATTTACACCTACTACTCCTGAAGTTTTTATTGTAGTAGGTTTCTGTATAGCTACAGCTATACATTTTTTTCTGTTTGACTTCAAGTTCCGAAACGTTTCATATATAGTTAAAAATGTCTTCAATTTAAAAATAAACATGTCTTCTCAGATACCATCTATTTAAACACGGTAAACAAATAAATAATTGAGTAAATCAGTACATTATGTAATTTTATCCAAACAATTCACTGAATCACTGTCTCTCATCCAGTTAAGATATTTTTTACTTTGTAATGATGCTGCTAATATTTTTTAAAAAATAGCCAAAGGGCACCTGGCTGGCGTAGTAGGTAGAGCATGCAACTCTGGATCTTGAGGTCATGAGATTGAGTCCCATGTTAGGGTTAGCAATTACTTAAAAAAATAATAATAATTTTAAAAACATAGGCTGGGGCGCCTGAGTGGCTCAGTGGGTTAAAGCCCTTGACCTGCCTTCGGCTCAGGTCATGATTCCAGGGTCCTGGGATCGAGCCCCTCATCAGGCTCTCTGCTCAGCAGGGAGCTTGCTTCCTCCTCTCTCTCTTCCTGCCTCTCTGCCTACTTGTGATCTCTGTCTGTCAAATAAAATCTTTTAAAAAATAATAATAAAAAATAAAAAATAGGCAGAATTATAGCAAATGCCTGTGAACTTATCACCCCATTTAAGAAATAAAATGTGACAAATACAATGAAAGCCCTTGTATGTTCCTCATTCCCCTTCCTCCACCACCCGGGATCAACTTTTAAGTTTTTAATTAAGTTTTCTTATGTCTTTTCAGCATACTAAGGTCCATCACTTTATAATGTCTTTTAAAAAGGCACTTTTCTCACCTTGCCTGTCATTTTGTGATAAAAATTAATCCATCGTAGTGCATAACTAAATTTTCTCCAAAATTAACATGAGCTTCACTTATTCTGAGGCATTTTTGAAACTGGCCTTAAATAAATTTACACATGTAAAATTGGTGGGTCAATGAAACATATGAAGCATATTGGAAAATTATACAAATTTATACTTCTACCGACTACAAATTAGAGTACTTCTCTTGGGGCACCTGGGTGGCTCAGTGGGTACCTCTGCCTTTTAGCTCAGGTCATGATCTCAGGGCCCTGGGATTGAGCCCCACATCTGGCTCTCTGCTTAGCAGGGAGCCTGCCCCTCTCTCTCTATCTGCCTCTCTGCCTGCTTGTGATCTCTGTCAGATACATAAATAATATCTTTAAAAAAAAAAAAAAAAGAGTACTTCTCTCTCCACATCCTTACCAATACTGAGTTTTGTGAAGTGGGTTTTTTGTTTGTTTGTTTTTTTGGACAGAGATCACAAGTAGGCAGAGAGGCAGGCAGAGAGAGGGAAGGGAGGAAGCAGGCTCCCCATGGAGCAGAGAGCCCAATGCAGGGCCCAATCTCAGGACCCCGAGACCACGCCCGGAGCCAAAGGCAGAGGCCTCAACCCACTGAGCCACCCAGGCGCCCCTGAGAATTGATGAATAAAGGGAAAGAATTCTTTACTCTGCGTTTCCTAAAAGAGGAGGAGGGAAAGGGAGCTATTTTACACTTACAAGATAAATAAATATTAACTGAATGTGGATCTTTTTGAATCTTGTTCAAACAGACCAACTGTAAAAGGGTTTTTTTTTTTTTTTTTTGCAACAACTGAGAAAAATTATACAGTCTAAGTATTAGAAAATGTTAAGGAATATGTGTTAAAGGGTTAAATTTGTTAAATGTGATGATGCCATTGTAGTTATGTCTTTATCTGTTACTATCACCAAAGTTATTTATGGATGAGATTACATGATATTTAGGATTTACTTTAATAGCTAGCCCTCCCCAAAAAAGCCAGTGTGAGTGGGGGAAAGAGATAATAAGATTGCAAAAAGCTGGTAAGAGTGATGAATACATGAAGCTTCTATACATGAATTCATATGCTTTTGTGTTTTTTTCAAAATTTTCATTAAAAAATTTAAGAGAGAAGTCCTTGCTCAGTCAATGGGTTCATCTTTCTGGCCTGCCTTCTTTGAAATCTGTAAACAGATGACAGCAGGGGTGCCAAAAGGTGTCAGGAGACACCTTTATTTTCATAAACTCTCTAGACACTCTAATGAACGTGTGATCTAAATAAAAACTGTGCATCTTCTACAAACATAATTTCAAGCAAATCCCCCATCTTCTTCCAAGTAGAGTGCCATTTCCTATATGAAATTTCTAGAACCGCCATTATCAAATATGTTCTTTTTTTTTTTTTTTTTAAAGATTTTATTTATTTGTCAGAGAGAGAGTGAGTGAGAGCGAGCACAGGTAGACAGAGTGGAAGGAAGAGTCAGAGGGAGAAGCAGGCTCCCTGTGGAGCAAGGAGCCCGATGTGGGACTCGATCCCAGGACGCTGGGATCATGACCTGAGCCGAAGGCAGCTGCTTAACCAACTGAGCCACCCAGGCGTCCCTATCAAATATGTTCTGAAAGAATTTCTTGTCCTTGTACTCTGCTTATGCCTTCAGCACACATCCCTTCCAACTGGAGGGATATTTACAGGGTCTTTCTGAATTTCTTTTACTTGTTACCTGAAATAGTTAACTGTGCCAAGAAAATAGGGATTTGTTGTTAGCTCCTGACACCTTTTAAAATTTTGATGTGAAACATCTTTTACGGGTCTAATTTGGAGCTTGTAATATGAGATGGGCTTTTTATTTTATTTTATTTTATTTTTTAAGATTTTATTTATTTATTTATTTATTTATTTATTTATTTGAGAGAGAGACAGGGAGAGAGAGCATGAGTGAGGAGAAGGGCAGAGAGAGAAGCAGACTCCCCGTGGAGCTGGGAGCCGGATATGGGACTCCATCAGGACTCCGGGATCATGACCTGAGCCAAAGGCAGTCATCCAACCAACTGAGCCACCCAGGCATCCCTGAGATGGGCTTAAAAAAAAAAAAAAAAAAGTCAGGGGCGCCTGGGTGGCTCAGTGGGTTAAGCCACTGCCTTCAGCTCGGGTCATGATCTCAGGGTCCTGGGATCGAGCCCCACGTTGGGCTCTTCGCCAGCAGGGAGCCTACTTCTCTCTCTCTGCCTGCCTCTCTGCCTGCTTGTGATCTCTGTCAAATAAAAAAAAAAAAAGTCAAAATAAGTGACAATTTTCTTAATAAAAAATGACATTTTCCTCTTTATTCATTTGGATGTGTATCAAGAAAGGAGTATGCTTTACAGGAGTTCACTTATATACCCTTTTTTTTCTCTGAAAAATTTGTTTTTAAGCGACACTGTACAAATGATGGTTTTACAAGATTTTTACTTATTAAAGCTTTTGTTTTTTTGTGGGGTTTTTGGATCTCAAAAAACACTAGGATGGGTGATGAATGAAATGCTTTTCATTTGCACAACAATAAAAATCTAGATATTAAATAAGTATTCAAGTTCATCCTCTGCTTTTTGGATTATGTGATGGTAAGTTTTATGTTTCAGCTTGACTGAGCCATAAGTGCCCAGATATTTGGTTGAACATTATTCTGGGTATGTCTGTGAGGGTATTTTTGGATGAGATTTAACATTTGAATTAACATTTCCAATTTAACATTGGACTGAGTAGAGCAGATTGTGGGTAGCCCTCATCCAATTAGTTGATGACTTGAATAGAACATAAAGGCTGCCCTTCTGGCCTGACTGCTCTGAACTGGGATATGGTTGTTTTTTTTTCAGCTTTTGGACTTGAACTGAATTATTGGCTTTTGAGTTCAGAGCTTGCTGGTTTGGGGGCTGAAACTTAACCCTCTGGGTCTCCTGGATCTCTAACTTCCAAACTTGAACTGGAACTACACCATTGGCTCTTTTGGATCTCCAGCTTGCCAACGGCCCATCTTGGGACTTTTCATTCAGTTTTTTTTTTTTTAATATTTTTACTTATTTATTTGATAGACAGAGATCACAGCTAGGCAGAGAGGCAGGCAGAGAGAGAGGAATGGAAGCAGGCTCCCTGCTGAGCAGAGAGCCCAATGCGGGGGTGGGGGTTGGGAGAGGGTGTCGATCCCAGGACCCTGGGATCATGACCTGAGCTGAAGACAGAGGCTTTAACCCACTGAGCCACCCAGGTGCCCCTCGTTCAATTTTTTATAATGTGTGTGTGTGTGTGTGTGTGTGTGTGTGTGTGTGTATAGATATCCATTCTATTGGTTCTATTTCTCTGGAAAACCCTACTGATGATTAACCACCCTGTTTGGTACCCCTTTGCTTGCTGAGCTGGGGAGCTTAAGAGACTACCACCATATCCATCACAAATTTCTTTATGATTTCAGGTTGTTTTCTTCAGTGTTTTTCTTGTTTCTGCAAGTTTGAATTTTAACTTCTGACTCATATTTTCAATTGAAAATAAAATTTAAAAATTAGTACACATTTAAAAAATAGCCAAATGAGAATGGAGGCCAGGACAGTAAAAAATTCTCCCTGGAGGTAAGCCTGGCTGGCTCTGGTAGAGCATGAGACTCTTGGTCTTGGGGCTGTGAGTTTGAGCCCCACATAATTAAAAATAAAATCTTTTAAAAAAATGCTCCCCTGAGGCACAGAGGTGACTCAGTTGGTTACCTTCTGCCTTCAGCTCAGGTCATGATATCAGGGTCCTGGGATCTTGCCCTGCATTGGGCTTCCTGCTCAGTGGGAAACCTGCTTCTCTCTCTCCCTCTGTCTTTCCCCCAGTCTGTGCTCCCTCTCTCTGTCAAACAAATAAATAAAATCTTTATTTTTACTTATTTGTCTATTTTTAAAAGAGAGCACACAAGCGGGGGGAGCAGCAGACAGAGGAGTACAAGATCATGACCCGAGCCTAAGGCATGTACTTAACCAACTGAGCCACTCAGATGCCCTGCCACTAGAATATTACACATGTGGCTCACTGTTTACTTCTACAGGACAGTGCTGATTTAGAACATTATGTCTGGATCATTCTGTATGTTGGACAAGTGCAAAATTAATTTTTGAGAAGTCTTGGACTGTCCTCAAGCTCTCCTTTGCGTTACTTTCAAGGTGGGGCTGGGAGGTGACTTTCTATTTAGTCATTAGACCTCTTGAACTCCTAGCTTTCATAAAACAATATCAGTATCATGTCTACTCCACTGAGTTAAAGTATATGATTCAGCATCTTCAGGCAAGATAGAACAGTCACATTCTACATATTGTCAGGGAACATGACCTCATACTCACAGTTGTTCAGTACTTACCTATTTGAACAAAATCGCATTTTAGTGCTTGTTTAAAGAAGTCATGTTACGCTGAAATTACAGAAGCAAAGATTAACATTACAGATCTTTGTATAGGCCTAGTTCAGGATAATAAATGTTTGCACAAAACCACATACTACAAGGTTTCTTGTGGTAGAAACTAGCTAGCTAGACACTATCTAGACATCAAGTATATTCTCCTCCTGGGTGCACATATCTTAGCTTTCCTTGGAGTTAGCTTGTAGCCATGTGATTAGGTACTGCCCAGTGATAGTGGGCAATGGAGATACACTTCCAGGCCTGGCCATAAAAGCCCATGCATTATCATTCACACATTCTCTATCCCTTTTACATTAACATCAGAGGGCACATGCTCAAGATGACAAAATCATGAAATGGAAGGGTTCTGGATCCCTGAGGCACCACCTAGAAGAAAGCCCCCACATGAAGTTGCATAACTGACTTTCTGAGTAAGAAAGAAGCCATTGCTTTTCTTAGTCAAAGACATATTTTGTGATTTATATGTTACTGTGCCATATCATAGCTTATCCTAACATTGTTCTATTTAATATTGACTTTTTAGGAGTTAATTCTGGAAATCCCATGGGTAAGTTGATTTCCAGTTACACATGATTTGCAAAGTGCATATGCCCATCAACCATCAGGTGAACAGCTCTTGAAATATAACTAATGCAAAAATTTGGAAATGCCTCATGTGTCATTGGAGGCTGATGTGACAATTCATAAAGTCATATCAGAAGGGCTTGATAAATTTTGTTATAATTCCGTGAAGTTATTGTTTAGTGATCTACTGGGGGATGGGTACTTGTAAATTTCAAAATTGTAATTGTAAATTTAAATTGTAAATTTCAAAAGAAACTTTTGTTTCTATTCATGATTTCAGTGTTTTAGTATTTCCCCAAATAAAAAAGTACTTCTTCTGTTCCTAAACCTTTCTGGGTAGCCACATTGTTTAAGTATTTCTAGATATTTTGGCAGCTCAAAGAATAAAGGCAAAGCTCCTTTATCCTTTTGGTTTATTTGATGTTACTGTTTTACTTATTTTGTAATCAGTTTTTTTTAAAGAGAAGTCAGTGCCTTTATTGGCCGAACAGGCTACATGAGAGAGATGAAGCGGGAGGAGTAGGTGGCCCTGGCGCCAGGCTTGCAGTACTTCCCAAGCTTGTAGGTGGTGAAGAACTTGCCCAGGTAGTGGTCAATCATCTCGGGCTTGATTTCCATGTGGTTGAAGGTCTTGCCATTTTAGACGCCCCCGACATTGCCCACCATCTTGGGGATGATGATCATGACCCAGAGGAGCACCTCAGGATTATGCCATGGGGGGTGGAGCTTCCTTTTTGGTCTTGCATAGGGGCTCCAACAGTGAGTGTGGCTTCCCCCACAAACTCCAGTTTCACTTCTTCTGCTGCTGGGTGCTGTACAGCTGCATCAACCTCCTAGGACTGTCCAGCAGCTGGTCAAGGACGGTGCTTCTGTAGGTGAACTTGCAAAAAGGTGCGCTTCTGCTGCTCCACTTCCACCATCTTGTCAGCTCTTGGGAAAGGGGTTAGGAATTTTAATTACAGGTCAAAACCAACATTATTACTGAAGCTTTTAAAGTTTATATAGTATTCATAACTTGTAACAACCCAATGAGGTTATTCTTTTAAAAAGTCTTTATAAACACACAAAACCCCCTTTTCTTTACTTTTCATTTTTAAGATTTATTAATTTGAGAGAAAGAGCACCCCCTGCACAAGTGAGGGAAGAGGCAGGGGAGAGAATCTTCAAGAGGACCCCTGGCTGAGCTGGAAGCCAGACCTGGGCTCTATTCCAGGACCCATGAGATCTTGACCTGAGCCAAAACCAAAAGTAAGATGCTTAACTGACAGCCACCCAGGTGCCCCACAAAAACCCTTTTCCATATTTTTATCATCCAACTATAGTGGGAAATGACATTTGATTTAGAATCCTAGATTGATGTCAAGGATTGCAACACTTGACAAAGCCAAAGTTGTACTTTTTTGAAGGGGGAAATGGGATGAGGATAAGAGGAGGAAGAAAAGACCAGGAAGAATGATAAACAGAAGAGATTTGTAGAGTGATTACTTTCCCGAGTTCAGAAGGATATCTCTGCACTTTGTCCTGTCCAGCTGAGTCACAGAATCATATGCCTCAGAGCTATACTAGTGATGTCATTGTCTCCCATAGTGTTGTTTCTAATAATGCACATGCTTTAAAGTTCAAGAGAACTAATCACAAGGGACTTTAATGTTGAAAGGTGCAAAATACCTGCACTGAGGCCTTTAGGTAAGATACCATAGGTATGAGATCTTGAAAACAAATAAGGAGTTATAACAGAGTCAGGGACACTGGGGTCGCTCAACGATTGTGTCTAAATTCAGCTCATGTCATGATTCCAGGGTTCGGGGATCTTGTTCTTGGCTTGTTCTTGGCTCAGCATGGAGCTTCTCTGCTTCTCTCTCTCCCTTTACCTCTGTGCACACTCTTTCTCTCACATAAATGAATAGAAATCTTGGAGGAAAAAATAAGTTTATTATAACAGAGTCAGGCTTAGTCATAGTATACAGTGGTTGTAATGTGAATTTTTACTTCTGTAGTTATTTGCAGGAAACTTAAATCCCAACCAAATTTTTCTTGCCCCTAAGATTACTACCAAGATTGTTCTTTTTGCCTTCGGTTTACATATGTGCTGAGAAATATAAATTCATTTTAATATAAGTTTAAGAGACATGCTGTTTTTTTTAAAAAGATTTATTTATTTTTGAGAGAGAGAGAGAGAAAGAATGTGGGAGGGGTAGAGGGAGAGAGTCTTCAAGCAGACTTCCTACTGAGCACCCAGCATGAGGTAGGTCTGGATCCCATGACCCTGCTCAACTGACTGAACCACCCAGGTGCCCCAAGAAACATGCCACTTGAAAAGTATTGGCAATTATCTTCAGTATCTCATAATATGTTCCAAATCCAAATATTAATTACTCACTTATTCTCATTGTTAATGAGGTTAACTAAGTTGATACCTGAGGTCACTTCGGTTAGAGAATACTGCTTAGTCCAGAGGGTAAATTGTTTAAAAAAAAAAAAAGAAAGAAAGAAAGAAAGAAAGAAAAAATTATTGAGGGGTACCTGGATGGCTCAGTTGTTAAGCATCTGCCTTCGGCTCAGGTCATGATCCCAGGACCCTGGGATAGAGGCCCGTGCTGGGCTCCTGCTCAGTGGGAAGCCTGCTTCTCCCTCTCCCACTTCCCCTGCTTGTGTTCCCTCCCTCACTGCCCCTCTCTCTGTCAAATAAATAAATAAAATCTTTAAAAATAAAAGAAAAAAAATTATCGAGAACAGTAAAGTTAATACAGTAGTGGAGACCATTTTTAGAATTTCCTTGAGTGATATCAAGAACTGCAGTGTTGAAGTGAGCAAGGACATGATTAACATGCTTTAAAAATTTATAACTAGAGGGGCGCCTGAGTGGCTCAGTTGATTAGGTTAAGTGTTGGACTCTTGATTTTGGCTCAGGTCATGATCTCTGCGCAGTCTGCTAGGATTCTCTTTTTCTCCCTCTGCCCTTCCCCCATACTGTACCCTCTCCTGCTCTTTCTCTCTAAAATAAATAAATAAGTCTTTGAGAAAAATTTATAACTAGGAAGGGAATTTGTCATTCCTAAATTGACCATAACACTAACAATATTCAGATATTTCCAGAAGCTTCCAAAATAGTATGGCTTGTGAAGAAAAAATTCCCAACATCTATCATCATATTGTGGGAGACAAATAAACAAAACGTAATATCCCACATGACCCAGGAAAAAAATCATGAGTTGTCAGCTTAGACTCACTGGCTGGGATGAAATCATGCCACATTTTTGGGGGTCTCAACTAGCAACCTTGCCCCACAAAAACTTTGTGAGTCAGTAAAAATCTTACTGATTTGATGTCAAGTCAATTATTTTTTGGTGGAGAAAATGTATACTTAAGATGGTTGTTGTGTGAAATCTTGCTTTAATGAAAAATGTAGACTCATATACATCATAAATGGTAGTGTTTAAAAATACTGTGTCCTGAGGAAATGTAAAATAATCTCCTAAGGTGGTAATAATACAAAATGTTTGGGACCTTTATTACTGGATTGCCTTCTATGAAGCTATGGTGAGCTCAAGTCATAGTTACTCCTGTGGCTAAAAGGCTGGGTATATTTAGTAGTATAATTAGAATGAATTTAGTGGATCAATTCTGGTTTGTGTTCACAGCTTTGGAAAACATCCTCTCAAATGATTTCTTAATGTCTTCATCATTAACTGTGCATTGTTTATAGAGTTTACTGAATTAAAATGGTACCATATGCATTTTCCTGAGGTTAGTCAGATGGTATACTTTTGTTGTTTTTTAAACTAAAGAGTAGGCTAGTGTGTGGTAAACCATTGAGTGTTATCCCATAGATACAGGCTGAGGAGAAGAAAAAACATGTGTGCTTGAACTAGGGCAAGCCTACTGTGTCCATTCTATCTAGTAATCCTTTCTGCTCTGTGAGGCTGCCAATGGAGGAGAGGCCAGTATTCTCAGCCCAGGGCACCTACCTCACCTCATTCAGCCCTTACCTAAGCCCTTCCTAACCTTCCAGTTATTCTCTCTTCCTTTTTCATTGCCATTTTCCACCACCACTTCATTAGGAATAAAGCTTATTTGGAGGACAGGGGCGCCTGGGTGGCTCGGTGGGTTTGAAGCCTCTGCCTTCGGCTGGGGTCATGATCCCGGCATCCTGGGATCCAGCCCTGCATTGGGGCTCTCTGCCCAGCAGGGAGCCTGCTTCCTCCTCTCTCTCTGCCTGCCTCTCCGCCTACTTGTGGTCTGTCTGTCAAATAAATAAATAAAATCTTAAAAAAAAAAAAGCTTATTTAGAGGACAGTTATATAAAAGGAGACAAAATTGCCTGTCAGTGTATTGGCACAAGAAAGGGTCATGACAATTATTTATTTGAGAAAAAACACTTTAAAAACTAGTTATTATGTTTCCAAATGTATGTTTTTAATTTTTTTGAAAGATTTTATTTACTTATTGGACAGAGAGAGAGAGACAGTGAGAGAGGAAATACAAGCAAGGGGAGTGGGCAGAGCAAGAAGCAGGCTTCCTGCCAAGCAGGGAGCCTGATGCAGAGCTCAATCCCAGGACCCTGAATCATGACCTGAACTGAAGGCAGCTGCTTAATGACTGAGCCAAATGTATTTTTTTTTTGAAGATTTTTTATTTCTTCATGTAACACAGAGAGAGATCACAAGTAGGCAGAGAGGCAGGCAGAGAGAGAGGGGGAAGCAGACTCCCTGCTATGCAGAGAGCCTGATGCGGGGCTCGATCCCAGGACCCTAAGATCATGACCTGAGCTGAAGGCAGAGGATTAACCCACTGAGCCACCCAGGCGCCCGAGCCAAATGTATTTTAAACTAAATTTTTATTTAGTGCTCCTCCAAATGTATTTTAATTAAATTTGATGAGTGTTATAATTGATTTTTATTTTGCATTACTTTTTGTACACTCAGTATCATATTTGTGTGATTTATCTAATCCTTGTGATTTACCTAAAGAAAAAAGTCACAAAAGATACATTTTTTCGTTTAAGCACCTTCAACTTTGAACTGGTAGAAAGACTCAAAGGTAACCTTTATTGGAATTTTGTATTCTAACAGTCAAAAGATATATTTATTTTGCTTTCAGTAATCTTAAATTTTAAGTATCTTTCTATTCTGCTAAAGAATTAGGGGTTATGGACATTGGGGAGGGTATGTGCTATGGTGAGTGTGTGAATTGTGTAAGACTGATGATTCAGAGACCTGTATCCCTGAAGCAAATAATACATTATATGTTAATTAAAAAAGAATTAATAAGCTTCATGAATAGAATTGGAAGAATTAAGAATTCTCCAAATAATTCAGATAAAATAAGTTTCTGGCTTAAATGTCAACTTAAAATGACTTTGAATGGTTCTGTATGGTACAGTGATAGTGGGTACACAACCATGCACTTGTCAAAAGGAACTCTATGCTACATAGAGTTAATGAAGTCTATGCTACAAAGAGTTAATTTTACTGTGTGCAAATTTTTAAAAAATCAACTTGAGGGTGCCTGAGTAGCTCAGTTGGTTAAGCGGCTCCCTTAGGCTCATGTCATGATCCCAGGGTCCTGGGATCAAGTCCCACATTGGGCTCCCCATTTAGTGGACAGTATTCTTTTCCCTGTCCCTCTACCCCTCCCCCCCAACTCGTTCTCTCTTTCAACTGCCTCACAAATAAATAAAATCCTTAAAAAAAAATCAGCTTGAATAGCAAGGGAACCCAAGATGGAATGTAGGCTATGGCATAAACCTAGCTGTATTACAAATGAATGACATAGGGTAACTGGGTGGCTCAGTCAGTTAAGCTTCTGCCTTCAGCTTAGGTCATGATCCTAGGGTCCAGGGATTAAGTCCCACATCAATCTCTCTGCTCAGTGGGGAGGCTGCTTCTCCCTCTCCCTTTGCTCCCCCCCGACTTGTGCTCTCTCTCGCTCACTCTCTTTCTCAAATAAATAAAATCTTAAAAACAAAACCAAAAACATATGAATGAATGAATGACATAACTGCACTGAAGGGGATGGTTAGGAAAGGAGCTGACCTAAATGGCTTTTAAAAAGTTGTTTTGGTTAGCTACCTAGGCCTAAAGACAAAAAGAGTTATACATAAACATCTAAGTCCGATTGATAAATTTGTTTATCAGAGTCTGGGTTATCAATCTGAAACTATTTTATATGTATGCTAGGGTTGAACAAATTAGTAAATATAGATTATGAGCCAGTTTTCTTACTGTTGGACAACTTACTGTTGAGTTCTTTGATAGTCTTCCCCCCAGGAGATGGAGTTAGATTCCCCTCTCTTGAAAGTGGGCTGTACTTAGTAACTCCTGTCAAATGAACAGAATACAGAAAAGGAAAAACAGTTACTTTACACTGGAGACACATGGCAAATCTTTTTTTTTTTTTAAAGATTTATTTATTTATTTGACAGACAGAGATCACAAGCAGGCAGAGAGGCAGACAGAGAGAGAGGAGGAAGCAGGCTCTCTGAGGAGCAGTGAGCCTGATGCGGGGCTCAATCCCAGGACCCTGGGATCATGACCTGAGCCGAAAGCAGAGGCTTTAACCCACTGAGCCACCCAGGTGCCCCGACACCTGGCAAATCTTAACCAAGTAATCAAAATTAATAGTATGAGTAATTAGACATATTGATATCAGGTATACCCACCGATAGGCTGTGATAAGGATACACCACTCTGATATTCTTCCCACAGACTAAACTTCAGTCTAATCAAGAGGAAGCATCAGATAAATCCAAATTGAGGGACATTAAAAAGCATCAATATATAAAAAGCAAGGAAAGAGTAAGAGACGGTCACAGATTGTCCTAGAAAACTGAAGGGAAATGATAACTAAATATAATGTAGTATCCTGGATTTGATTTTTGAATGGAAAAAGGACATTAGAACTAGGAATATCATAGTAAAATCTGTAGTTTAGTTAAT
This sequence comes from Mustela nigripes, assembly GCF_022355385.1. Classification (NCBI taxonomy): domain Eukaryota; kingdom Metazoa; phylum Chordata; class Mammalia; order Carnivora; family Mustelidae; genus Mustela; species Mustela nigripes. The sequence continues at coordinate 87,189,780 of NC_081569.1, forward strand.
GTACTGTACTAATGTTAATTTATTATGTTTGATCACTGTACTATGTTTATATAAGGGTATATAAGGTGTTGACACTGGGGGAGCCTGGGTCAAGGATATAGAGGAATTCAACATTTACAACTTTTCTGAAGATTTAAAATTGTTGGGTCACCTGGGTGGCTCAGTAGGTTAAAGCCTCTGCCTTTGGCTCAGGTCATGATCTCAGAGTCCTGGGATTGAGCCCCGCATTGGGCTCTCTGCTCCGCGGGGAGCCTGCTCCCCCCACCCTCTCTGCCCACCTCTCTGCCAACTTGTGATGTCTGTCAAATAAATAAATAAAACATTTTTAAAAAAAGATTTAAAATTGTTTCAAAATAAGTCAGCCTTTTTAAAAAGATTGTATTTATTTGCTTGAGAGAGGGAGAGAACAGCACAAGCAGGTAGAGGGGCAGAGGGAGACAGAGAAGCAGACTCCTGGATGAGCAGGGAGCCCAATGTGGGGCTTGATCCCAGAACCCTGAGATCATGACCTGAGCTGAAGGCAGATGCTTAACTAATTGAGCCACCCGGGCACCCCTAAGTAAGCATTTTAAAAAAAGGCTTATGAAAAATTTCTCAAGACCATCAAATTTTAATTTTTTCTGGAAATAATTTGTATTGCTTTACTTTCATTTACTTAACATGACCTAAACCAAACTCATGATCTTCCTCCACCTCTCTAACAATCCTGCTCCTCTCCCGTGCTCCTCCTGTCTTAGTTAATGGTGCCACCATATTCCCTCTCAGTTTTCCAACTAGGAAACAGAGTCATCCTTGACATTTCCTTCTCCCTTGCTTCACAACAAATTAATCACCAATCCCTAATCATGAATCCTGAATATCTCTTTTATATTCTAGAAATGAATTGTCTTGTTTGTCTTGGCTCCTGTAGATTATAAACTCCATGGGGGCAAGGGCATTGTCTATCTGCTTTATTCCCCCATGTGTTTCACATGCCTCATACAGTATCTGGTACATTGTGGACCCTCAAAAGCTATCATTAAAGAAAAGAATGAATGCACATTTTATTTTATGTTACTATTTAATGGTATTTTCACATCCCAATCCCTTCTATCCAACATAATGGGATGCATCCCTACACCTTCTTTATTTATTTGTTTTCAATCTCTGGTCATCAAGTTTTAGAAATCCAGTGTGGTCTCACTAACAGAAGTTTCACCAAGTCCAATTTGATGTTCTGATTGCAGTCATCAGTGATGTTTCAGAGAATGATGTGATATGTGAGCTGGAAGGACTTGTGGAGGAAGTCCTTAAGCACAAGTCTCTCATTTTATGAGCAAAGACTTTGAAGCTCCAAGAGGCTAAGTATTTTGCTGGATCCTAGCATGAGTCCATTGAGAGAAGGCATTTATTCCTATGTCCCAGAGAATCTGGAAGAGAGAGAAGAGAACCAAGTAAAACAAGAAGAATCATAGTAGTAGATCCATTATTCTATATACCTTTTAAAGAAGTAGATAAAATAAATAAGCAAAAAGAAATTATTTATTTATTTCCATGCAGAAATTTTATTCTATATACTCTTTTAAAAATTTAGTATCTGGGGGGAGGTGTAAACATTAAGTTACTGGTATTTTTGTGAGTTAATTTTTTTCTTAAAGAAGCTTGGGGACCTGAAGTACTTAGGGACATGGACACCAAAAGAGGCAAGAAGGAAAGGGACATAAATGGGGACAGGATGGCAGCAGACAGTGAAAGAAGATGATTTTGGAAGGGATGGCATAAGAGTATGTAAAATTGACCCATATTTGTTCTTAAAAGACATTAAGCTATTGATGATTAGAAATTAATCAGAATACTAAATATGTCTGTACTCTTACTCATTCACTTACTTATAGAGCAATCTGTCAAGCATTACCTACAATGTTTGGGAATCCAAAGGTTTTCTAAAGCTTTGCTTGCTGAATATTAACACTGCTGCTACTAATACCTATGCAATGACAAAGATATATATGAGATCCAATACCTTTTGTCAAATTTTTAAAAGAAAATATAATCAAAAGGATTACCTGACTTTCTTTTTGAAATGAGAGAAAGAGAGTAATTGAGCAGCACAGTTGAAGATAAAATTTCATTTAGTCACGAGGCATAAAGAATCTTGCTCTTGAAAGTAAATCAACTCATTGATTCATTTATGAATGTATTTTTTGTTCATTCAATAAAAAGTTTTTGAGTCATCTATTTATTTACTAAGTGATTTAGCCTAAGATACTAGGAGAATAAGTAGAAGTTAGCAAAGGGGAAAAAAGTGATTATAAATTATTATAAATTATAATGATTATTATACAATAAAAACACAAATAATGCTATTCTCTTTCTTAAAACCTCCTATGGCTTCCCATTGCACTTAGGATAAAACTTATACTTATTTCCACAGCCCAAAATCCCTGCATGATTGGACCTCTATGTCTCCTACCTCATCGCCTACCACTCTTCACAGCCTTTTTGTTGTCTTTTTTTTTTTTTCCAAGATTTTATTTATTTATTTGACAGAGAGAGACACAGTGAGAGAGGGAACACAAGCAGAGGGAGTGGGAGAGGGAAAAGCAGGCTTCCCACAGAGCAGGGAGCCCGATGTGGGCTCGATCCCAGGATGCTAGGACCATGACCTGAGCCAAAGGCAGACACTTAACAACAGAGCCACCCAGGCACCCCTGCCTTTCTGATTCTTGATTATATTGCCAATATATTTTCCACCTTAAAGACTTGTCTCTTGCATAATGGAATGCATCCGATATGCCTCCTTCATTTTTTTCCCCTTAAATCTTTGGTAATCAAGCTTCAGACAATGAAGTATTACCTCCTCCCTAATTCTTCCCTCTGTACAGAATGTTCTGCTTTCCTATTCCCCTACCTTAAGTCTCTTCTAGAGACTGGAGATATACGAGTGAACAGGACAAAGTCCTTGATCTCTTGGACCTTGCATGCTAATGAAGGAAGACAGACAAGAGCAAGCAAACAAATGAACAAGATAACTGCAGAGATGACTTCCCTGACAACTTTATCTAAGGAGACACTTTTCTCCATAATTACTTATCACTACCTGCAGTTATCTTGTTCATTTGTTTGCTTGCTCTTGTCTGTCTTCCTTCCAGTCTCTAGAAGAGTGTCTGATACATCTGGGCATTCAATAAATAATATCCACTCTAAAGGATGAGACTTGTATGTGAAATATTAAGCTCACTGGTACAAAATTGGTGCTCAACAAATACTAAATTCCTTTCTTATGCATAGATGGGACTAATCAATTCAATTCCCTGATCAGCAAATATCTCACACTTATCATCTTGGATGTTGAGAATGTTGTATACTATTACTCAAAAACACATAGTAAAGGAATAATGACCATGTGTGGCATATTCTCTTTTTGCTCCTCCCTATCCATTCCTCAGTCCACTGCTCCAAAGGGGTTCCCTTATTCTTTGGCATCTGGCTGGGTTTGGTCAATGGAAGTTACCATTGGGAGTTCAAAAAGTTGAAGAGTGAGGTTTTTCTAACTGAGTTCCCGATGGGCAGGCCTTGCCTATAGTTCTCTCCAGGTAGTGCTCCTTGTTCTTTCATGCCCGGAGATGTTACATCTATTGTTGGTTTCCCTGAATCCTCTCCACACGTGGTAAATAGTCCTTCCAGAAAATTTCCTCAAGCACAGAGTAGTGCCATCCCTCAAAATGGAACACTCATCTCTTTCCTGTTAGGACTCTAAAGCAGGCAGAATAAGAAAAAGCGGGCAGAATTAAAACATGGCCTTCAGCAACTCAAAAGCAACAGAGGTACAATGAACCATGGAGTGACAAGCCCAAATCATGGCCCCAAATGTATGTTTTGCCATCTCCCTGTTTTGTATCTTTGGATCACTAGTGTCTGAGGCTGGGTCCTCTAGAAGTAGATGATGAGAAAATTTGGGACTCAAAAGATCACCACTTGTGGGCGCCTGGGTGGCTCAGTGGGTTGAACCGCTGCCTTCGGCTCAGGTCATGATCTCAGGGTTCTGGGATCGAGTCCCGCGTCCCGCTCTCTGCTCAGCAGGGAGCCTGCTTCCTCCTCTCTCTCTCTCTGCCCACCTCTCCAACTACTTGTGATTTCTCTCTGTCAAATAAATAAATAAAATCTTAAAAAAAAAAAAAAAGATCACCACTTGTGAAAGGAAGGGGGAAAAGGCAGGATTAAGTAAAGGACAAAGTCAGACCACAGTGCAGGCTCTACAAACTTCCCAAGAGGGAGCTTTGGAGTGAGGAATGCCTGTCAGTGTCCCACATAAGGCTCAAATGACGCCACCTTTGTACTCCCTTGTCATTTATCCACTAGATTACACAGGAAGGGGTGTCTGCCAGAGGCTACCTGCTACCTGTACTCCCTGCAGCTGAGCAGAAGGTCTTACCTTGAAGAGGGAATATGGGGGGCCATCTCTATGTCTTCCACAACAGTTTGAATCTTAATCTTTCTTGGACTTTACCTCTCACTGTCTACCATTGGAATTGTTTTCAAAGGCTTTGTTCTAGTACCCCTGCCTATAAAAACCTTCCTGGCTTAATTAGTTCAGCTTATCCCATGTACTTCTGATCAAATTTCTATGTCTTATAAATTTCCAGAGTAACAGGCAGCTAGTTGAAAGAAATGTGTTCCCACTTTAGGAAATCTGACATACTAAGAGACAAGACACTACGATATAGTATCAGAAATAACACAATCAAGCAGTAGAAGTATAGCATTCATGATTATGTCTTCATATTGTCATGGAAAAGGCTGCTCTGTGATATTATCTCTAAGATACTGAACATGTGGGGCGCCTGGGTGGCTCAGTGGGTTAAATCCTCTGCCTTCGGCTCAGGTCATGATCTCAGAGTCCTGGGATCGAGCCCCGCTTTGGGTTCTCTACTCAGTGGGGAGCCTGCTTCCTCCTCTCTCTCTCTGCCTGCCTCTCTGCCTACTTGTGATCTCTCTGTCAAATAAATAAATAAAATCTTAAAAAAAAAGATACTGAACATGTATGTCTTTGATGATCCATTCTTTAGCTTTATGCAGTAAATACTCTTACTTCCTATATGGGATCTAAAGAATGCCATAGTTCTTCCAAATCAGTATTCCTGACTGAGAGTTACTATGAAATCTTCCTCCACAGCAGTGTATTTTAATATTGACACAACACTTGACCTGAAAAATACATCAGCAATTAGATAGTATCTAGCTAGCTTAATAGGACTGCCTTTATATTTATGAAATTGGTTTCTTTAAATCAAATGTTCCTATCCCTTTCGTGTACCAGCTCTTCAACTGGGTCTATTAAAGAAGGTTAACATTATGCTACCACATTTCAGATATCTTGTTACATTATATTTAAGTGATGATCTGAAAATAAAGTGAGATAATCTGAGTGCATTAAGTATAAAGAAAGTGGGAACATTTCTAGTAGAAGAAAATCTCCGGGCTGGTATCTTAGGCAAAAATTTTTCTCCTGTTTTTCTTTAATTTAGATTTTATTTATTTTTATGAGAGAGAGAGAGAAAGAGAGAGAGAAAGCAAGCAGGGGGGAAGGGGCAGAGGGAGAAGCAAGCTCCCTGCTGAACAGGTAGCCTGATGTGGAACTCCATTCCAGGACCCGAGGATCATGACCTGAGCCAAAGGCAGACACTTAATCAAATGAGCCACCCGGTGCCCTCTCCTGTTTTTCTTGACCCAAATTTCCAATCAATAAACAAATAGGCCAATCAATAAACAAATTTAAATTTAGCTGGGTTCTTAACTTAAAACAAAATTGGGGCATCTGGCTGACTCAGTTGGTAGAGCATGAGAGTCTTGATCTTGGGGTTGTGAATTTGAGGCCCATGTTGGGTGTAGAAATTGCTTAAAAAAAGAAATATTTAAAAAATTAAATTAATTAGTTCAGAATTTAATTGTAATGTCTTTAATATTGAATGCAAAAAGGAAAAGGAAGTTATTAAATATCTTGATATTATAAGTTATGCAAATAATTTTGCACCAAATTTTGAAGCTGAAGAGTTAATACTTTAAAAGTCTTTGACAACATAGTTTATAGACTTTTAAAAGTGTTCAAAAAACTAATCTTTTTTTTTTTAGATTTCATTTATTTATTTGAGAGCGAGAGCACACAAGCAGTGGGGAGAGGCAGAAGGAGAGGTAGAAGCAGGCTCCCTGCTCTCCTGGGAGCCCCTACATAGGGCTCCATCCCAGGACTCTGGGATCATGACCCAAGCTAAAGGCAGATGCTTAACTGACTGAGCCACCCAGGAGCCCCAAGAAACTACAGTTTTTTGTGTGTGCATGTGAACAACTATACAGTGTTCTGACTGCCAGCCAAATGATCCTCAAATTCATTCATTCAGATTTTTTCTAAAGATGTAAAAATCTTTAATCTGAGAGAGGGGGCTTCTTACTATTGTTTTTGGAAAACTAACAAACAAACAAACACACTGTTTTGTTGTTGTAGTTAGGATCCTGAAAGTAGAAGTCCTTCACTTTAACTTGCTCAGGTGCGGAATATTTGCTTTGTTTCTGTCAGGCACTAGGGGGAGTACGGTGTCATACAACTGCTGTATTCCGTAAGCCTTGCACACTATGGCATGGCCAAATAAAGGGAAGAGGTACAGCAAACAAGGCGTTAGAAAAATACCCTCTCAAAGTTGAAATAGGACAACTGTGCTTTCCCAAATCTACAAAGATCAAGTGTTTAATGCCGAGAGTCCCAATATAGGGCTTTGATCTCTTTTAAGCAGCAATAACATTAGATAATATCTAGCTAGCTTAATAGTACCTCAGTTTCCTCGCATGCAAAATAGGGGATGATAACACTACCTACCTTATACAGTCGATGTAAGAGTTAAATCGCATAATTGTTTAATACCTGGAACATTCTTACCACATTTGAACTATTAATTTTTTTAAAAAATCTATTTATTTATTTGATGGTGAAAGGGAGAGAGGGCACAAGCAGGGGGACTAGCAGGGGGAGAAGCAAGCAGGGAGAAGCAGGCTCCCCACTGTTCAGGGAGCCCGAAGTGGGACTCAATCCCAAGACCCTGGGATCACAATCTGAGCCTAAGGCAGCGGCTTTAACCCACTGAGCTACCCAGGCACCCCTGAAAGTGGGATTTTTAAAAAACAACTTTCATCATATTTCAAAGTCATGCTTTTAGTATAAATTATTACTGCTTCTACATCTAACGATATACTTTCTCCACTGATAATGGTATCCGTATGCAGGAAATACTGAGTTGTATTTATTGACTGACCTACCTAAGACTTTAACATAAAGAGATGAGCTTCCTTTTTACGGAGGCCTGTTTAAGAACCGTTCTGTGGAAAGCAAGTTGCCTTTAAGTGAGACAGCTTTACATGGGTCACCTTTATAAGCCCTGAGTCCAACTAAAAATCTCTGTTAATTATTAAACTCTTATGTATTATCTGGATACCTGACACTGCAGATTGTGGATAGAGAGCAGAGAGCGTTTGTCCCTCAAGTTAAGCCTAAATGCCAGTTGAAAAATGTATTTATAAAGGGATTTAGAAAAACCTTTTTCTTTTAAATTTAGTAGACAGAGTGGGGTATCTCTTGTTTTGGCTGGTATAGTTACCGGCTAAACAATTGGCTTAAACCTTGTTTGGGATTCCTGCTTGTTTTAGCATGGTGGAGCTTGGAGTTCACAGAACTCTCCTTTTGGTAATTTCTCTGACAAAGTGTCTTGAGGGCACAAAACTGCTGGCAGATTTAAAAAAATGTGGTGACTTGGAATGTGAAAGTAAGTTTGCTTTTCTTTTTTTCCTTCTTTTCCTCTTAAACTAAGGTTCTGAAGTGACATAATATGTTATTGTGGACATGTATGAAGGAAGTAAGCATTAATATCATTGAGCAATATTTGCAATTATAAAATATACTTCCCTATATAAAATGTTTGAAGCAAAGCATTTCATGATAATTTTTAATGTAAGTGTATCAAGGGGCAAAGATCAGTCTGATATATAAATATAAGAGAAATTATAAAGATATTAATCCGGGCCTCAAAAACAAATCAGCGCTTTTACTATTTTTGAAGATAGCTAAATTGATTTGTATTGATTTGTATTAAAAAGATTTCAAGCCATTTGATAGTTCTTTATTTATGAAGCTTTATATTTTTTAGTTTCTATTTCACATCAGAACTTTCTGATTCTCTTGAGTTTTCTAAAAATATACTTATTTTGTATCACCATGATTTATTATCTAAGTTTTATCAAACATTAATCATTTCTGTGTTCATTTATCATGTAAAAATAATGAAATCAGTGTTAGGAGTACATAATTTTATTTACATCCTTGAATATTAGCTTTCTCCTATTTTCTACAAAGAAAAACTAATTTTCATTTTATTGCTTATGAAGTTATTTTCTGTTATTAGCATTAGGGTACAAGATGAATAGTATCACAATATATTACAATTGTTGTAAATATGTTCTATCTCTTCAGTATGTGAGGATTATTTCTGATTTGCAACATATAAATTAAAAATGCAAAACATTATTAGTAGAAAAGTAATAATATATAAGTAAATGTTTTATGAGTAAACATTATCCTAAATCATTTGGATATATAATTTGATATGTAGAGATTTACTAGATGATATTTTATAATAGTAATAATCTTTCTTTCCCTCTTTAAAACCTCATTTTAATTTCCTTAGGACCAGACATGAAACATGGAAAGGGAACATTCAAATTTATAGTAATTTATATTATTATTTTAACTTTAATCATATGACTTAATCAAAATGTTTTACATATGTTAGTATAATTATAATAGGTAATACAGTATGTATATTACTTTATGTATTAAATGGCTAAATCTAGTATATGTAGTTATGATTATAGTTATTGAAGGTCTATTATGTTCTGAGTCTGGAGGGGTCAGAGTGTGTATCTAAGAGAAATAAAATGAAATGTCAGATAAGTTTCTTGACCTCCAGGAATTAGATCAACATGAAAAAGTAAATAGCAATACAACTTAAGGATAATAGGTAATATTGAAGTTCAGAAAAGGGGCGAACAGGCTGGACCAGTTTGGAATGTCTCCTAGAAGTAGGATATGAGTTGATCACAAAGAGAGACTGAAGGGTTTTTAGGCTTCAGAAAGAACAGAAAGAAAAATCTCAGAATATGGAAGGCATATTGCAGTGAAAATAACAATCTCAGTGCAAATCTGGCTCCACCATTTATAAAGTGTGTGACCAACTCTCTAAGACTTATTTAAAGGCTCATTTGTTGGACTGATAGAAGATTATTGATCTTATAGGTCTGTTTTAATAAAATAAAGATAGGAAAGAGTTACATAATGCCTGGAATATACAGAAGTCCCCTTTATCCATGGGTCACTTTCCATGGTTCTAGTTAACTGGGGTCAACCATGGTCCAAAGGCAGATGATCCTTCTGATGTGCAGCCAGAAGATTAGTAGTAGCCCAACTCTATGTCATAGTGCTTACTCCATGTACCTCACTTCCTCTCATTAGGGAGGCATTTTATCATCCCACATCATTTTAAGAAGAATAAGTACAGTATACATTTTGAGAAAGATTGGTCACATAACTTTTATTACAGTATATTGTTACAATTCAATTTTATTATTATTGTTGTTAATCTTTCACTGTGCCTAATTTAGAAATTAAACTTTATTATATGTATGTATACATAGGAAAAAACATAGTATATACAGGGTTCAGTACTATCTGTGGTTTCAGACAACCACTAGGTGTCTTGGATCATATCTCCCACAGATAAGGGGGACTACTGTAGTAGGTGCTAGGAAGAAAACAAATTATCTTTACCTTTCCTTTCTAATAAGAATGATAATGACATATTCCAGGGACAATGGATAGATGAACTTGACTGTAAAGGAATAAGAGGAAGTCATTTTAAATAAGGAAGAGGATCAGATTATGGATAGCCTTAGATACCAAGCCAAAGAGCTTAGAATTGATTCTGTGTGCAGTGGGAAGTCTTTGTAGGTTTTTGAGGTAATAAATGATATGAAGAAATTAGCATTTGGAAATACATAGGATAGACTGGAGGAGGGCAATATGGGAGGGGGAGAAATATCACTTTAAATTAAATTGTGTGTTTTTCTCACATGTTTACATAGCTTTAATAAGCAGAGTCTTAGCCATGAGAGATTACAGAGGACCTGACTGCCGATACCTGAACTTCACTAAGGGAGAAGAGATATCTGTTTATGTTAAACTTGCAGGAGAAAGGGAAGATTTGTGGGCAGGAAGTGTAAGTATCTAGTTTTAAAAACTGAATGTAGAATAAATGACTAGCTTGTACAGAATACCTGCTTTTCACTTCTACAGGAGCTTTAATACATTTTAAAGCACTTTACATATATAGTATATATAGTAAATATAGTAATATATGTTTAATATATATTTATATATATATAATATATATTTAAAACCCTTAACATGTTTTTTTTAAAATCTATTTATTTGAGAGAGAGAGAGCGAGTGCATGTGCATGATTCGGGGGAGGGAAAGAACCTCAAGAAGACTCCCCTCCTGGGTGCGGAGCCCTACATGGGGCTTGATTCAGGACCCTGAGATCATGACCTGAGCCCAAATCAAGAGTCAGATGCTTAACCAACTGAGCCACCCATGCACCCCACTCTTAACATATTTAAACAAACAAAAATGGTCATGTTCAGTCTTGGTTCCAAAATTTATACAAAAGTAGTATTTTGGGAAGGCATTCTGGTTGGGATAGAGAACTAAGAGTGCTTTGAAATTATTTTTACATAGCATGCAGAGTTTTTGAAGTTAAGTTTTATATTTACTTGGTGAATAAAATTTAGAGGTGCTGGTGGAGATTATGGGATATCTAGGCAGCACCAGTGATCCCATGGTGCTGCCAATGGCTAAGTTTAAGAGAGACCGGGAAGTTTTAGTTAATCAGATTAAAAGACATGTCTTTCTGAGCACATAAAGGACTTCTTCTTTTTAAAGATTTCTTTATTTGAGAGAGAGAGCATGGGCAGGGTAGGGGTGGTGGTACAGAGGAGAGGGAGAAACAGAATCTCTATGGAGCAAGGAGCCCAACATGGGGCTTGATTCGAGGTCCCTGAGATCATGACCTGAGCCAAAGGCAGATGGACTGAGCCACCCCGGCACCCCAGGGATAGAGTTCTTATTGAAGAGATCCTCAGAGAGATGAGTAGCCTAGAGAATCAAGGTATGTGTGTGAGTTTTTCATGAAAAACAACAAGTGGGAGAGCCTTTTATTTGGCCCAAAGTCCTATTACACGGAAATTCCTAGAAGCCTAAGTAAACTCTCTAAATATGTAACAGGAAAATTAATGATTAGTGTTTTCAGTTGGAAACATGTGTATCTCTGATGGTATCATTATACTTTATAATAAAAAGATGGTATAAGCAGTTTTACTCCCATGTTGAACAAGTGTGACCAACCTGATGCATACATCATTTCCATATGGAGCATGCAACAGATTTTTCTGTTGTGTAGCCTCTGTGATCACCATTAGAAGGAGCAGGTTCTGTTCGACTCTATCTTGCTTTTTAGCATCAGGAGCTATATGACTCAACCCCTGACTGTCAATGGTCAGAATTATTTGACTTCTGCAGTTCCAAAGATTCCTTACTGCTTATGGTCTCTTACACATGCCAGTGTATGTCTGAACACATTAGAGGCAACCAATGCAGCTGTAAGATAAATGACACTATAGGTATCACAAGAGGAAAAAAAAAGCATTCTTTCTTGGTTTCTGTGTGTGAAAATGATAGTTCCACACAAAAGCAGCATGTAATGTGTGGAGCCAGGGTGAAGTTTCAAGCATACTGAGCTCCATGCATTAGGTGTTTTAGTCCAGGCAGGAAGCTGTTCAAGAAACCACACTGCAGAGGGCGCCTGGGTGGCTCAGTGGTTTAAGCCGCTGCCTTCGGCTCAGGTCACGATCTCAGGGTCCTGGGATCAAGTCCCATATCGGGCTCTCTGCTCAGCAGGGAGCCTGCTTCCCTCTCTCTCTCTCTGCCTGCCTCTCTCTCCATCTACTTGTCATCTCTCTCTGTCAAATAAATAAATAAAATCTTTAAAAAAAAAAGAAACCACACTGCAGAGTTCACCCACAGCCTATCAGGTTCTAAATAGCCGCAGCAGCTACCGAGCTGGAAGAACCACCATCAAGGTGTAGTGGTGCTGGATCACAGGACCAAAACTTGGCCTTTAAACTTTGCCGCGGATAGGAAATGGACTGAGAGTGGAGTGGTGAAGCCTTCACTCTTGGGGGACATCTTCTATGTACTTGAACTGGATTAAGAAGATCCTTATTATCAAGGTAGCTGCAGAAAAGTTGAATGGAACCAAATCCTCCTAGGAGGATGTATAGATCTCTGCTGTCTTCATGAATCCATCTTAGTCCTTCAGTGTTTAAACCTCTTTCTTCATTTTGACATCCTGAAAATGTTGAATATGTCACAGCTCCATCTGGCTTGGCTACTGCCACCATTCCTTTGCCTTTTGATATCCCCAGTTTACAGTGTAAATCTGGGGTCCACCTGTGTAAGGAAGGTCATTGACAAACATCAAAAGGAACAAAATCGGTGTGTGGGACAGTTTTCCTTCAGAAGTTTGAAAAAGTGGTCTTTTACAACTTGGCTCTATGTTCCCTCAATTTAGTACTATTCTTTTGAATAATAGGGGTGTCTGGCCAGCTTAGTTGGTAAAGTGTGCATCTCTTGAACTTGGAGGTTCTAAGTTTGAACTCCACATTGGGTACAGAGATTACTTAAAATTAAATAAAAGAATATGATTTCACTCACTTTCTTTTAGATGGTAAATGAAAGCCAATTAATGTTTGTGATTTGAGATAGATGAAAGCCAAGGATGTGGGGCAAAATTAGGCTCCATAGTTACTATAGCTTCAACCACTCCTCCTTGCTAATCTTTATTCTTCATTTTGGTAGAAAGGAAAGGACTTTGGATATTTTCCCAGAGATGCAGTACAGATTGAAGAGGTGTTCATATCTGAGGAAGTTGAGATATCAACTAAAGTGAGTATTAATAACATTTCAGTTGTTAATTTAATTTATAATTTCTTGGCTAAACAGCTTTCTGTAGTGTAAGTGTCCATTGGCTAATTATCTTGTGTAGTGAATATATAAAATAGTTGGTCTGAGAACTTAATCTAGGAATAGTTTGAGTATGTGAATAAAATGAGGTAAGACAAAGTTGATGACAGACATACTACTTTCTGAAAAATTTACAGACAGGTACTAGAGTAAAGTAGTTGAGAGCAGGATAGAGTCTGGACTGAGTTCAAAGACTGACTGTGGCCTTGTATACTTTAATTTTCTAAACTGTAAAATGAGGATGATGATTATAATAGAGTGCTACTTCATAAATTTATTGGGGAAAGATGAACATATGTAAAGCATATAGAATAGCACTTAGTAAGTGCTATAAAAGTATTAGAAATTTTTATTAGTGTTATACTACTGGGACAAAATTTATTTTCCATCACTCTCTCTAGATCTCATATCTGTATAATTTCTTTTTCTGTTTAGTTTTAAATGAGCTTGATATTGTGGGGTTTGATAATGTTGGGCTTGATAATGAGAAAAAGTAAGTTTGATTAGCCTTTTTTTTTTTTTTAAAGGTTTTATTTTTATTTATTTATTTGTCGGAGAGAGAGAGGTAGAGCGAGCGCGAGCACAAGCAGACAGAGAGAGGCAGGCAGAGTCAGAGTGAGAAGCAGGCTCCCTGCAGAGCAAGGAGCCCGACGCGGGACTCTATCCCAGGATGCTGGGATCATGACCCGAGCCGAAGGCAGCTGCTTAACCAACTGAGCCACCCAGGCGTCCCTGATTAGCCTATTTAATTCAGATTCCAGGTTAAGGACATTTAAATAAGGTCAATGTGAGATGAGTCAGCCTAATCAAGCAAACTGTCTATTATCTGGCTCTTTCTCAGCATAAATTCTGGGATTAACAGTCAGTTCAATGTATAATTACTGGTCCTGTCAGTTTTATCTCCAAAATATATCTGAAATACATCGTCTTCTTGTCATTTTCACTCTCTCCATAGCCCTAATCCAAGGCCTCATCATCTCTTGATTAAAATACTGTAATATTGATCTTCTTGACTCTACCTTTGTCCTCTTCCAATACATTTTCCAAATAGCAATGGATCTCATACGAACAAAACCCAAACAAAAAAATACCATAAAACAAAAACAAAAAAAACCAACAAAACTTCAGCTGTCATTCCTTTAGTTTAAAGCTTGTGAATTGCTTTCCAATGAACCTAGAATCAAGCCCCTAGCTCCTCACCCTGGCTCTACACGATCTGCTCCTGTCCTCCACCCCCTTCCCAATGACCTGACACTGCTCTTTCCTCACTTACTATGCTCCTGGCCACGTTCGCTTATTGACTGTTCTTGGAACATGCTAAACACTTTCCCACCCCAGAGACCTAAATAGGCTGCTCCTTCTGGTTCAAATGCTTTCCCCAGGTTCTTCACTTAGCTAGTTTCTTCTTATCCTGTCTATCACCACGTAAACATCAGTGCCTCAGAGAAGCCATCCATGATGATTCTTGCGGGATTACTACATCTTAATCACAGATTCCTGTTTATATCCTCCACAGCACTTATCACAATTCACTTTTTTCTTTTGTTTACTGTAGAATTTCAGCACCTGGCACAGTGTACAGCATATAGGAAGCATACAGAAGCCCTACATTCTTAGTCAAGTTCCCTGAGAAATAGACTCTGAGGAGGACTTTTGCACTCAAGAAGTTTACTGGGGATTACTCTTAGGAATAACACCTGTGAGGGACCAAAAGAAAAAGCAGGATTGGACAGAGAAGTTAAACTGTGATGCCGTTGCTACAAAGGTCTCAGTTGATTCTATAAGGAACTCTGAACCTGGGATGGCCTTTCAAGAGTTGCCTGGAATAGAGCAAGGTTTTGGGCCTTTTTACCCTTACATTACTGGCTCATCTGGGCTGGTGTAATTTGAGCTGGGTGAGGCTAGCGTTTACTACAGATAGTTACTAACTATTCTAGGCACTTCATTCATTTAATCCTCACACCACAACACCCATATAAGATAGATACATAAGATACCATATGTCATTATCCTCATTTTATAGATGAGGAGAATGAGACATAAAAATGTCATGTAATTCACCCAAGTTCACAGAGGTGAATGTCAGGGTCAGGATTTAAACCCAAATGGTTGGCTCCGGAATCTGTTCTCAAGCACATATTCTACTGCAGTGCCTAAAACATTGTAAAATTTCAATTTTGAAGTTCAGTTTTTAAAAATTCTGAACTCTGGGGCACCTGGGTGGCTCAGTGGGTTGAAGCCGCTAACTTCAGCTCAGGTCATGATTTCAGGGATCTGGGATTGAGCCCCAAATTGGGCTCTCTGCTCAGCAGGGAGCCTGCTTCCTCCTCTCTCCCTTTCTGCCTGCCTCTCTGCCTACTTGTGATCTCTGTCTGTCAAATAAATAATTAAAATCTTTAAAAATTCTGAACTTTATTCTCATTTCATAATGATCATATCCAAAGAGAACTACATATCACTGTTTTATACCTTCAGATTAAAAAATAATAACTTTGAAAAAAAATAATAACTTTGGTCGGTAGAGTATGGAACTCTTGAACTCTTGTTCAAGCTCTGCATTGGGTGTGAAGCCTACTTAAAGTAAAATTTAAAAAATATTAACTTCACCATTTTTCTTCTTGCTGATTCAGTTGTTCTATGAATGAAAAAGGATTCTCTACCGCAATTAGCTATATACCATATCTCAATTTAAAAAGTCTAAATGTTGTAGTGCAACTTTTAAGAAGGCCTTCAGGCTTTAGAGTCTCTGGGCTGTCTGAGCTGTGGCCATGTGCTGTGAAATTCCACTCTCAAATCACCACACAGCTGCATGTGTCTGGTTAGTACACTCTTAAAAGAAGCAAGATTTTATGGACATGTAGGCCTTTTCATCAAGAGTTTATTTTCAGAATATACTCAAAGCCTTGATTTTTCTTTTAGATTTATATAATTGACCCTGAGTCAGTTGTGATATAAATTATTGAGATTAGGAGATCTGATTTTAGTTTTTGTTGTGCTGTTGGGCTAGTTGTATGGTCTTGGGAAAATCATAGTCATCTATCTTAAGTGACTAAGGAAAAAACAAGGATTTTTAGTATATGTATGTCAATCAGTTTTTCTCTTATAGGAATCTGATTTTCTTTGTCTTCTTGGAGTAAGTTACACATTTGAAAATGAAGACAGTGAATTAAACAGTGATGATGACAAAAATATATATCTATATGAAGAAGATAAAGACCAAAAGTCTAGTGTGTATGAAAGTGATTTTCAGACAGAATCTGGATTTTATTCAGCTTCTGAAAGTACTTTGTTTGAAGATCAGTTTCCATCTTCAGAAGCTCCTGAAGATATCAGAAGTACTAGTGAATCAAAAGACTGGGAAGAATTGGACGCTGGAAGTATGAAAGAGGATTCTCTTCCAGAAGTGGATCACATCCCACTATCCTCAGCTGAAGTAAAAGGATGGTTTGGATTTGGAAGGGAACTAGCTGAAGGAAATACTTTTGAATCAGTTATTGAACCTCTACAAGAAAGTTCATTTCAAAGTAGAAAAATAGCAGGAGAAGATGAGAATGACCTAGAGGAATTAAATAATGATGAACCCCAAACAGAACAAAAGCAAGAACCTGAATTGGAATTTGATTTAGTGCCAAAGAAACAGTCTGAACTAGGTTCTGAGTCAGAGAACATTAACAGTCCTGAAGCCACTAGTTGGTTTGGGGGTGGTTTTCAAAGTTATTTAGGTTTTGGAGGTGAGGATACAGGGCTTGAATTATTGTCAAAAGGAAGCAATCCACCACTACAAGATGTTCCTAATTCCATATCATCTGAAGAAGAACCCACAGTTCCATGCACAGAAATATTAACAGAAAAAGAAGACACAATTGCCAATGATACCTCAATTCTCAAGCCAAGTTGGTTTGATTTTGGTTTTGGTATGTTAGGCTTTGTATATACCAATGAAGATAAAATTATATCAGATGATGGAAAAAGTGAAGAAGGATATGGAGGAGATGAACATGAACAACTGCCAACAAGTAAATTTGACCCTGATAAGGAACAAGAAATAGAAACAAGAGAAATTATGGAAACTGAAGATCAAGTAAGCAAGGAAAGAGCCCCAGAGAAAACAGATGATTCTGATACCTTACCATATTTTAAAAAGTTCTTATATAATTTGGACAGTCCTTGGAACTTCCAGGACATTCCAAAGGAAACAGAATTGCCATTTTCTGAACAGATACAGGATGAAGATAATGTAATTGAAAATGATGAAACAGAACAATTTTCAGCTGAAAATTATCACACAGATAATATGAAAGCTATGATGCTAAAAAGCATATCCAGTCAGTCAGGTTGGTATAAAATATCTATAACTGTATGTGTGTATATACTTATTTATTTATAAAAGATTTTATTTATTTGACAGAGAGCGAGCACACACATAAGCAGGAAAGCAGCAGAGGGAAAGGGGAGCCTGATATGAGGCTTGATCTCAGGACCCTGGGATCATTACCTGAGCTGAAGGCAGAGGCTTAACTGACTGAGCTACCCAGGTGCCCCTAATATAATTAATTTTTTTAAACATAATTTATTTTTGTAAGTACAAATTAGATGAAAAAGTCCAGAAATCCATGTTTCTCAAAATACTCAATAATCAACAATAACCTTATTAACTACCATTTATTAACTTCTGGTTTACTCTGGGACTAAGATCTTAATATTATAAAATAAAATACCAAGGAAGAGGAATGATTGGAGATATACAGATATTCCAAGATGATCTTAAGATAGTTTGCAATAAGTGTTTGTTTTTATTGAAGTAATATATGTAAACAGGTTTTAAAATATAATTAGTACTAAGGCTTTTTTTTGTCTTTTTAAACAAAACCAATTTTTCCCTGTGTCCATCTCTACTCTCACCTCTGTTCCAGAGACAGTAATTTCTCTTTCTTTCTTTCTTTCTTTCTTTCTTAGCCAGTTTCTTTTAGTATTTATCTCTATTTTCTGAATAAAACCTTTATATTGTTCTGCTTTGATTTATACTTGATGATGTCCTTTGACTTTCTATTTTGGTAAATGAAGATTTCTTTTTGCTCATTTACATTAACTTTTTAGCTCATTAATAACATCCCAGTGTAACTATATTTGAATGGTTTTCTGTCAATTCTGGTAGCTTAACAGTAGGCAATGGAAGAGGGCAGAGTATCAGAGGATACTTCTAGATCTAGATGTCTAGATATCTAGCAATTCCTATGATTAAAAACCTGTGGATTCTATTTTAAGTAAAGAATTATATAACATGACTTTCTCACATCTCCATTCTGATGTCTCTGTGATAGATAGATTAGAAACTCTGTAAATGCTGGCCAATAATCCAGGAACGATTGAACCCTAGAATGACAGATAACCTTTCACAAGAAGAGATCAACACTGTTGCAAACTCAGAAGAAAACACATTTATTTCCATCAGAAATGGTTGATTTTCTTGAATTTCCAGAACTATATGTCATTTCTTAATATTCTCCAAAATGTGAGCTCTTTACTTAATATCCTTAATCAGAATGTAGACTTAGAGTCTTACCCTTTTCTAAATGAGAAAGATGTAGGTGTGATGCTTTTTTTTTTTTAAAGATTTTATTTATTTATTTATTTGACAGAGAGAAATCACAAGTAGGCAGAGAGGCAGGCAGAAAGAGGGAGAAGCAGACTCACTGCTGAGCAGAGAGCCTGATGTGGGGCTCGATCCTAGGACCCTGAGATCATGACCTGAGCTGAAGGCAGAGGCTTGACCCACTGAGCCACCCAGGCACCCCTGTGATGCATTTTAATGGCTAAAAATATTAAAGACATGATGCCAAAGGCTAAAGAGGAAGTTATTTTGTTTTACAGTTTTTAGTTCCTAAAAGAATATTTATGAAAAAGCAAATAAGAGAAATTAGGAAGAATAAGTGAGACTAAAATAAAGCAAAACAACATCAGGTCCAGAAATAAAGAAGGTTCAAAATACAGATATACGGAAATATTTTAGAATATATGTACAGAAACTCAAGGACAGCCTGAATATGGCTTTAGTAGAATTTATTTATTATTTCATTAGTGATGCTAAGAGAATTTCTAAATATGAAAACTTCGAGAATAATCAAATGAGAATAGGGCAATTTTGCAATTATAACTAGTTTTGAGGGACTTTTGTGAAAATATTCAGAAATTTCTTTAAGTTTCTAAGAAAGATATGTCATTCTATATAAACAAATTATATTATTCCAAAATATTATGGTATTAATTAAATAGAAAATAACCTGGGGTCATGTAAAATTTGTTTTTAAAAAGGAATACTAAAAAAAATTCAGATAAAGCTACAGGTCCAATTTTTTGGTTCTTGGAAAAGAGCTACAACAGCCCAAATTTTTGGATAATTTCAACAACTCTTTTAGGAAATAGCAAATGAAAATTTGCCTTACTCAGAAAGAGTTCATGAAAAATGAATTATTGATCTTAAGTCAATATTTATGAAAGTCTGAGACCCGGGAAAACCAGATTTGCAGAAAAACTAATATACTGACATAGGTATTTACAAAACAGATAAATTAGGGAACAGTTATTTATATTAAAATATTAGTAACTTTTATAAAAGGACTCCAATTGAACTTATTTATTTTTTAATTTTTTTAAAAGATTTTATTTATTTACTTGACAGAGAGGGGCACAGCGAGAGAGGGAACACAAGCAGGGGGATGGGAGCCTGGAAAGCAGTCTCCCCGCTGAGCAGGGAGCCTGATGCGGGGAGCCTGATGTGGGGCTCCATCCCAGGGCCCTGGGATCATGACCTGAGCTAAAGGTAGACACTTAACCAACTGAGCCACCCAGGCCCCCAACTGCTCAGTTTTTACTTTAATGTTTACTGGTGGTATTATTAAATTACTGATATGAGTTTGCTTACTTGGAACTTTCATCTTTTGAACAATGCCAAATAAATCACTGCATCAAAGTGTTATGTTAAATTTGTAATTGAAAGTGCAAAATTAGACACT
The DNA here is from genome assembly GCF_022355385.1 of Mustela nigripes. Lineage (NCBI taxonomy): Eukaryota > Metazoa > Chordata > Mammalia > Carnivora > Mustelidae > Mustela > Mustela nigripes. The sequence continues at coordinate 87,209,952 of NC_081569.1, forward strand.
GAATAATTCTCTTACTAATCTTTTTTTTTTTTTTTTTTTTTTAAAGATTTTTATTTATTTGTTAGCACAGGCAGACAGAGTGGCAGGCTAGAGGCAGAGGGAGAAGCAGGCTCCCTGCCAAGCAAGGAGCCCGATGTGGGACTCGATCCCAGGACGCTGGGATCATGACCTGAGCCGAAGGCAGCCGCTTAACCAACTGAGCCACCCAGGCGTCCCTCTTACTAATCTTTAATACTGCTTTTCGGAACTGCATTGATACTTTCCTCCTCTTATCTTAAAAAGTAACTGAGAAGTAAATCCCACAGTTTACCTTGATACTATATTTCAGGCTAGGACTTGTTAAAACTTTTTTTCCCCTTTAACTCTGATTAGTTAATTCAATCAAATGATCAGTTTAAACTATGTTTGAAAATTGAATTGTTTTAAAATAAATGACTATTAGATATGGTATGCTTATGAATATATGATCCAACAATACAAATGTGGGAAATTTTGACATGGTACAAATTAAAGCTTTTTTCAATTAATTTTGGGGAAGGATAATTCTTTTAATTTTTAATTTATTATTTTTTAGGATTTTATTTATTTGAGAGAGAGAGAGAGCACAAGCAGGGGAGAGGTACAGAGAGAGCAGGAGGAGCAAACTCCCCACTGAGCAGGAATCCCAGCTCAGGGCTGGATCCTAGGATCCCCAGATCATGACCTGAGCCCAAGTCAGATGGCTAACCAACTGAGCCACCCAGGCGCCCCAGATAATCTTTTTAAAATGAGGGTTCTCAAAAAGATGTGCACGTGCATCTTCATTCCTAATTTGAACCTAGGTATGTTGTGATTAAAGGTATAAATCATTTAAATACTTAATATGTAGCATAAAATCAGAAAAATCAGGAATATTTTATTTGAATAAAATATCAATACTTATTTATTTAAATAAATATCAGCCTTGTTACACTGAAATTCAAAATAAAACATATTTTCCCTAATGATCATATTATCAATTGGATAATATAAAATTTTTCTCTGCCAGTATAGATTTATGAATTCTGTAAAAAAAAAAGCTGTGATAAGATTTATAATTTCTTGAGTTCCTTCTCAGAAATTTATGGCAGTTATTGAAGCAGAATGTCAATTTCATGAGATCACCAAATTAAGGAAATGTATAATTTTGCCTTTGCTATACTCATTCATAGCGTAGGAATAAAATCCAAAATACAATTTACTATTGATTTTAATTTGATTCCTCAGCACAACTTTATGCTGTTATTGGGTCTGAAGGAGAAAACAAGCATATACCTCTGTATACTCATGGAAGCATGTATTTTACTTAACAGTTGAATGAGAATATCTTGAAGTTTTTTACTTTTATATTCTACTTAAAATATCTGTATTTTCCCTCTACTGAGCCAACATAAACATATAAAACATTATTTTAATGTGTTAATCTTTGCTTAATTGCTAAAATAACTTAAATAATGATAATTTGCCCTGGAGGGGCATCTGGGTGGCTCAGTGGGTTAAAGCCTCAGCCTTCGGCTCAGGTCATGATTTCAGGGTCCTGGGATGGAGCCCCACATCAGGCTCTCTGCTCAGCAGGGAGCCTGCTTCCCCCTCTTTCTGCCTGCCTCTCTGCCTACTTGTGATCTCTCTTTCTTTCTCTATCAGATAAATAAATAAAAATTTTAAAAAAGGGTAGGCTGTAGATAGTATAAATAATATTGGTCATTTTGACTCCTGGTTCTTTAACAGATAAAGTAAGAGTAATCTATCTTACCAATTTTCTTGAATGGCAGCGATATACATTTTTCAATGACATTTAAATATTACACTTCCTAAGGTAATAAATGTATCTAAGAGGAATGAAATTCTATATAGAGATATTTAGTATCTTACTCTTAGTAACAAGCCTATTAGCACAATAGAGTTGTTGACAGTTATGTTAGTTTTTTTTTAAAAATAGTTTTTAGGACAAGAAAACGATGTAGAGAATACAATTGTATATAGTTTTAAAAATTCTTCCTTGGTAAAAGAGTAAAGAAAAGGCATAGGCTGAATAATGACCATTCAAAGATGTTCATGTCTTAATTACCAGACCCTGTGACTATGTTACTGAACATGGCAAAAAGGACTTGAAGATATGAATATATTAAGCATCCTGAGATGGAGAGAGTATCCTAGTGGCCCCATATAATCACAAGGTCTGCTAAAGGTGGAAGGAAGGAGCGTCAGAGTAAGGGAGAGTGCTATCTTTGAAAATGAAAGAAGGGGCCAGGAGCCAAGGGATGCAGATTGCCTCCAGAAGGTAGAAAAGGCAAGAAAATAGATTCTCCTCTAGAGCCTACAGAAGAAACACAGCCTTGCCAACACCTTGATTTTGGGACTCCAGAACTGTAAGAGAATATATTTGTACTGTTTAAGTCACTGAGTGTGTGGTTATTTATTACATTAGCAGTAGGAACTAATGCAGGCTGCAGTTTATAATTTAGTGAATTCTTTCCATTAAGAAGTGTCATGGGGCACCTGGGTGGCTCAGTGGGTTAACCCTCTGTCTTTGGCTTAGGTCACAATACCAGGGTCCTGGGATGGAGCCCCACATTGGGCTCTCTGCTCAGCGGGGAGCCTGCTCCCCGCTTTCTCTCTGCCTGCCTCTCTGCCCTGCCTACTTGTGATCTCTGTCTGTCAAATAAATAAATAAAATGTTAGGGGCGCCTGGGTGGCTCAGTGGGTTAAGCCGCTGCCTTCGGCTCAGGTCATGATCTCAGGGTCCTGGGATCGAGTCCCGCGTCGGGCTCTCTGCTCAGCAGGGAGCCTGCTTCCATCTCTCTCTCTCTCTCTCTCTCTCTGCCTGCCTCTCCATCTACTTGTGATCTCTCTCTATCAAATAAATAAATAAAATCTTAAAAAATAAATAAAATGTTAAAAAAATGTGTCACAATGACCACGAAAATTCAAAGAATGGTCTGCTTAAAAAACAAAAGGAAAGCCCACAACAAAGCACATAGTAAAGGAACTCCAGGGGTGCTTGGGTGGCTCAGTTGGTTGAGTGTCCAACTCTTGGTTTCAGCTCAGGTCATGATCTCATGAGTTGTGGGATTAAGTTCTGTATTGAGCCCCATGTGGAGCCGTGTGTGTGGGGGCTTCCCACTCAGTGGAGAGTCTCCTTGAAGATTCTTTCCCTCTGCCCCTCCCCAAATGCATGCTCATGCTCTTTTTTTTCTCCCTTAAAATAAATAAATCTTAAAAGAAAAACCCAAACATTTCTAATTTTATTTGCAGATATGGCTTCTGAATTAGAATCACCCAGGAGAATTCATAAGGAAGTACTTTTCAAAACTCCATCTTCTAAAAATAATGATGAAAAATCAAAAACATTACTAGGTACTGAAGGATATACTCAGGCAGAAATAGACAGATCTGTGGAAAATAACCTGCCAAACAGTCAAATGGTTTCAACTGATTACTTTTTGTCTTCTCAAGAAGGTAAGAAAAAAGTTATTTGTTCTCTAATGCAGCAATTAAGGCAGAAATTAGATTTAAAAGTTACCTCACATCAGGTGTTGACTTATTTTTATTTATAAATTGACAGAAGATGATTCTGAGTGTTGGATTCTGAAATATTTATTTCAAATTGACATTTGTGATTTTATGAGTTCTGCATTTTCACCAATTATAATTCTTACAGAAAGGGTAAGTTGACCTTATAAATCTTTTGCATTAATTTTATCTATTTTTCTAAATATAGCAGTAGTTGAAAATGATGTTTGAGAGAATCTTCCCTATGCAACTGTTACATAATGTTTCTCTTTCCATGAGATCTTACCTGTAAGATTTCTCTTACTGGAATGTTTTGTTGCATGGATATTGTTAAGGATTTTTTTTTTTTTTAACTTTTCCTTAAGTTTGTTGATCTTCAGCAAACAGGTAAAGACCAAATGCAGGCCTGGTCAGGAAGTTATTGCATTAGTTTAGGAAATAAATGGTGAAGGTCTAAATCAAGGTATATAAACTCAAATGAAATGAATTAATTAAAGATGAGAATTCTAACCAACAGAGTGTGTATGCTTTCTCCAAATGATGTAGCTACTATTTATCTTTAGCCTGGTTTGGCCAAATATTTCTTCTCCTTCTTTCTTTTTTTTTTTTTTTTTTAAAGATTTTATTTATTTATTTGAGAGACAGAGATCACAAGTAGGCTGAGAAGCAGGCAGAGAGAGAGGAGGAAGCAGGCTCCCTGCTGAGCAGAGAGCCGGATCCTGGGATCATGACCTGAGCTGAAGGCAGAGGCTTTAACCCACTGAGCCACCCAGGTGCCCTCAGATCTTTTGATATTTCAAGATAAGCTGGAAATCTGGATATTTTGTGTGAAATCTCTTGATTTTGAATGCTGGCAAATATTCATATTAAAAGGAAATACCATACAGATCAGAAAAAATGTTCTGTGGATCAAGTTTGGCCCACCAGACACATTTTTTAACCTTTGGTCTAATAGCTGATGGTGGTTGTTAAAATGATTGGAAGGAAAAACTAGATAGATCTTTTGTAGATAGATTTCATTGGATTTTATGATTGATTAAATGTGGATGGAGAGGAAAATTTAAAAAGTATAGATAACTTACCAGGTTTCTAGTCTGGGTGACCAGGTAGATGGTGGTGACTATGATAAGAGTCTGTGAAAACTGTATCATTTTGCTTTCAGAGGCTTCCTCCTCACTTTATTTCTTTGCTAAGGTTCTAGAGAGTTGATATTACCTGTAAAATAAGCCCAGAGAAGTGATTAATTTACCCCATATGAGTTGGTCTTAAAACTGATTAAAAACTTTACTTAGAAATCTGCTCCATCATGAGAAAAGAAGAACAATAATGATTATAAAATGTTGTAATAAAACTTTCATCTCCTCATGGAATTAATTCTATACTGATATGTCCTACTGACACATCCCTCCCCCCACAAATTATACTAGTGAAGATACTAAATTAAAAAATAATAATTTATTAACCAGTATGCCATACTCACTTCTCATATAAAGTACTTATTTAATAAAGGCTATGAATTGACACAAATTCTTCATTTCCCTGCATTTATTTCACCTGTATGGCCTTAAGTTCATGATGTTTGGACTAAATGTTCTGAAGAATTCTTGCCAGACCTAGAATTCTAACAATCTAGTGCATCTACTAAGCTCCCATAATATAGCTTTGAATAGCTGCAGTAAATGGAAAATTTGAGCAATTTTCCAGTTAAATTTACGTGAAAAGTTTTCCTTTTCTTCTGAGTAAATGTTTCAGGTAATTGTTTCTATTTGCTAGTAATTTCAGTTAGATTTTGTACACAACATACTTTCTTTGAATTGTTTAAGTAATAGGAATTAAAACTGCTTCTTATCTACTTTATAACTGAGGAAGTTATTTGAGTTCTAACATTGATCTGTTCTTAATTAGAATGCTTCATTTATATGTGGAATTAACAAAGGAAATTACCCAGCTCTTGTTCAGCAGGTAACTCCTGATTCAATATGTTCTGAGAACAACTCTTACATCACTAGTACAGAGAATGAAAGTGTGGCTCAGCATGTTTGGTTTTCTTCCAAAGGACTAGATTCTATAGCCCATGACATTGCCTGTTAAATGGGTGTAACTAGTAGCTACAGACTTTCAACAGGGCCCTTCCTAAGGGAAATTAGTTTCTGGGTTGTGGACAAGGTTTACTGGTTAGCATGTTTCCAGTGTTCTTGGATGCTTCCTAGTAGCTGTCATTAACGCTGAAAACATTTGCTCTCCAGTTCCCTTAAAGTAGGTCTACATAAGACAGCAAAATCCCATGTCTATTTGAGAACAATCTTTGAATATCTTTTACATGGTAAAAATCATGTATTTTATATGAATAGACTATCAAACAAAACATTTAATTTTTATCAGTTATTAAGTTCAGTATATCTCTTTTCAATCGCAATTTTTATGAGGATAATAATGTGTATTATATGTTAGAAAAAAAAACATATTTAATCAGGAGTGACGGCCATGAAATTGGCTTCTGTGTTGGTAGTCACAACTCCACCTACAGCTCCCCTTTACCACACAAGTGTCAAAACAGGATCACAGTCTGTGTGGAAACAGGAGTGTAGCAGATGTATGAGAATCTGAAATCTTTTTCAAGGATATGAGGTGCTTAGTAGAACTTTATTTACACGTTAAGATATTTTAACATGAACTTTTTAAAAAATGGAATTGAATGATCTAGAGGAAGAGGTAAGTTTCTATATGACTATTAAGTGTATAGAAGAGAAATTAGGTTTGAATCTGGCACTAAGTTGAAATTTTACTGCCTTTTGTTATGGGGGAATCTTTTAGATTTTTTAAAATTTCATTTATTATTTTGTCCCTAATCTATGTTTTTATATTTGGAATGGAATGATTGAAAAGTTGGAAAAGGGCACAGACTGCCTTAGGGTGGGCAGAAGGATTAAAAAAAATGTTTTAGGTTATAAATAAGTCCTGAAAGTTGAAAATGATTCTAGAGTTTTTTGAAAATGTTTAGACATTGAAGAATTTTTTTATCGATACAGTACTCTAATTGATATACATTGTTCTATGACTCTGAAATTTTAAATATAAAATGTTATGCTTGTTTTGACTTTAATAAGCTATTCACATAATTTCGATGCACACTGTCCAACTTATAGGAATGTTGTATAATACCTTAAAAATGGAGAATTATTAAGCAATTTCTGCTGCGTTCTGATACTGATAGTTCCTGGAAACTCTGAAGGCTGATGTGGCAAAAGAGTGCACTTTGAGTTCCAAACAACTAAGGCCCCATTTTAGTCCTAAAAATCAATTGCTGTGAACCTGGGCCTTTTAAAAATTCTTTTAGGGACAACTGTTCTGTTGCTGACAGTTTACATTTGGGAAGTTTCCTAAGGATTTAAGATTTTGTTCAACTATTGAGTTCTCTTGAGTGTTTTATTTAGGAAGAAGAATCTGCTTCCTTTTGTTACTTCACCGAGGACTTGTAGCAGGCTGAGTTTGTTGAGAATTATTGCTGGCAAGTAAGCCTTACGGGTTATCCTTTACACCTATGTCAGCTAAAAGTCTCCCATGAACAAATCCAGCACTCCATACCTTATTCAACAGACCTAAGAATAGGGTCCTAAATTTAGACCATAAGGCGCTACTTTTAGCTCCTCTTCTCAGAGGAGAACAGCAATCGCTCAGCCAAAGTCCACAGGGGTTTGCTTTAGCGTTTGGGTGACTAGGAGCTCCTGGAATTTAAGACAGTTCTGCCTAGCAAGTGCCCAGGTAATTTAGGTAGAAGTGAATAAACCCCTGCAATCCTCCTCTGGGCAGAGGAGACGCGATCCATGTTCTCCTGCGTGGGAGAGGTTCAACTGTGCCCAAACCACAGCTGACCCGCGACGCCTTCCTGTCCAAAGTCCGAAGTCCGGAGGCGGTTGGCAGGACGCACAGGCACGGGCCCTGCAGGCCATTTTCTCACTGGAATGAAGGCGGCGCCGGTTTCCTTGGGCCGGCAGCATCCCCCCGGGATACGCTGGGCTTCAGTGGGGTGCAGATAGGCTCTTTTTTGTTTTTTAAGTTTTTTTAAAAAATTATTTATTTTTTAAAGATTTTATTTATTTATTTGACAGACAGAGATCACAAGTAGGCAGAGAAGCAGGCAGAGAGACAGAGAGAGAGGAGGAAAGGCTCCCTGCTGAGCAGAGAGCCCTATGCGGGGCTCAATCCCAGGACCCTGGGATCATGACCTGAACCGAAAGCAGAGGCTTTAACCTACTGAGCCACCCAGGCGCCCCGGGCGCAGGTAGGCTCCTAACTGACAGCGAGGGAAAAGCGCTGGGGGCTAGTACAAGACCTGGCCTCCACCCTTGGGTCGAGGGGGCCGCGCTGCGCTCACCCCGCGGGGCTCCACGCCTAGGGGCCTCTAAGAAAAGCCTCACCGCTACCGCGGCCACCTGACATAAGGGGGTCCTCAGCCACTGCCCTAGTCTTCTGGGCAGTGCGGCCCACACCACAGCGCAGAGCCTGAGGCCCAATCCCACGGTCTCTGCCTCGAGCCCCGCGACTACCAACGGTCCTGGGCTTCGCCAAGTCCCGCTCCAGCCCCTTTAAGAGCGCGAGGCAAGGACACGTCGCGCGAAGAGGGAGGGGAAACTAACCGCGTCCTCGTGTCCCCGCCTCCCCGCGCCGGCCTGGCCGAAACCAAACCGAGGGGTGGACCGCGAGGAGAGGGCAGGTTGCGGACTCCTTGCGAGACGGGCTTGGACCTTCGGATCTTCAGGACGTAGAGCATAACTAGGGGCGAGGCTCTCCGGGTGGGCAGCATTGGACACGTGAGGCTCATTGGTGCGGTTTCCAACAGCAACCCCCCGCAACCGGCTCCGCAGTGGTCTGCTCCGGTTGCCGGGTGCAGGTTTGGGTTCCGGACCCAGAGCCGCCGTGTTCTATACCAATTGTTGTGGCTCCAGGCCCTGGCTGCGGCCACTCCAGTTGAGGCGACGTTGGCGCCATGGAGGAGCCCAGGACTGGCCCTCAGTCGTACTTTGGGCTGGTCCTGGAAAAGCTGCGTACGGTGAGTTCAGGCGCGATCAGGGTTACTTGGCCCAGGGGTCGCAGGAGCCTCCCGGGGAAGGAAGCAGCCGACTTTTGGCTTTGCGGTCCTGGTGGCGGTGGTTAGAGGTCCTGAAGCCAGTCCTCTCACCTGCTGTCGGGCTCCTGCGTGTGTCCGAGGCAGTAGCCAGGTTCGCAGGCTGCTGGGGTGGTTGTGTGTGTGTGTGTGTGTGTGTGTGTCTGTGTGTCTGTGTTGGAAAGGGACTTGGAGATCTCGAAGGTGAAGAGAGCATTTACCTAGCAGGATTTTGCAAAGGTGTGTCAAATGTTTTCGGATTCCTAAAAAGAATAGCTTTACCGTCCTGTTATTCGCTTTGAACAGGGGTCAATGACACGTGGTTCTCTCGACTGTGAGAAACTTGAGGACTAATCCTCGAAATGAATTCCTTTTAGTGATGAAACTTCTCGTTGTCTTGAAGGGACACCGAAACCTGGACGGGAAGTTAGGATTGTAATTCTGCGTTTTCTTGTAATAAAGAATGCTCTTTCGAGATACTTTACCCTAAGTGACATTTTTCTTCGCATCTTTCTGTTGTTAATGTAAAAGGTCGTACTAGTGTAAAATCTGGAGATCCTGAACTCCCAGTGTTCAAAATGTTTTTAGTCTTTTTAAGGTTAATTTGTGTAGTTGTGTAGATTTTTCTCTCTTAAGTGTTTATGTGCCTTTGCTGACAGTTGAGGGGTATTTATATGCCTGTGCTTTAAAATGTTTGCATTAAAAATCAAGTCTTTTAAAATATTGGGTCAGTTATAAGGATTGTTTTTTTGTAACCGAAATTAAAAGTACTGTTGTCATGGTGTTCAGTCATTCAACCAAGTGCATCGAGTGATTGTGTGTGTGTGTGTGTATTTGCGTGTGTGAGAGAGACAGTTCTGTGGAGAATTTAAATGGACTGAATTTGGGCCACTGGTGTCAAGCTGTCTGTTAAGGGAGAGAAGAAAAAAGAAATAGTGCAAAGTAGAAACTGATGAACTGCTTACCAAATCATACACAGAAAGTGCTAGGGAAAGTGAGGGGTGGGAGAGATTATATCCAGTTGAGTTTGTAGGAAAGCCTTTCCAGGCTAACTGAATAGGTTAAGCAGAGGGGACAGGAAACAACATTGTGAGTGCAGAGAAGTGTCTTACTCGAATACAGAGTAGGCTCAGGGAATGATGTGCAGAGATGCCTGTTGGAGACATTAAGTAGATTCCCGTTGATGTAGGTGCTGGAGAGCATTTGAAGAATTTCAGTGGTTAGACTTTTGGTTTAAGTAGCTTCCTGATGGTGGCATGTGAGTTAGATGTAAGGAGAACAAAACTAGAAATGGTGTAGGGAGAGATGGCATAGTAGTCAAGTAGGGATAAAGAAGAGGGTACTGAATGGGAGAAATATTTAGTAGCTAAGAGCTAAAATGGGTAGGATCTTGCTGATTGGATGGGAAGGGTGAGAGAGAGGAGGAGTTCAGAATGACTGCCAGGTTTCTGGCTATGGCAGCTTATTCATTCACAGAGGTAGAGTTTATAGGAAGAGAAGCATATTGTGGAACAAGACATGATTTTATTTTGTACATATTTCCGGCCTGGCCGAAACCAAATCGAGGAGTGGACCGCGAGGAGAGGGCAGGTCGCGGGCTCCTTGGAGACGGGCTTGGACCTTCGGATCTTCAGGACGTAGAGCATAACTAGGGGCGAGGCTCTCCGGGTGGGCAGCATTGGACACGTGAGGCTCGTTGGTGCGGTTCCCAACAGCAGTCCCCCGCAACCGACTCCGCAGTGGTCTGCTCCGGTTGCCGGGTGCAGGTTTGGGTTCCGGACCCAAACCGCCGAGTTCTATACCAATTGTTGTGGCTACGTCAGGCCCTGGCTGCGGCCACTCCAGTTGAGGCGACGTTGGCGCCATGGAGGAGCCCAGGACTGGCCCTCAGTCGTACTTTGGGCTGGTCCTGGAAAAGCTGCGTACGGTGAGTTCAGGCGTGATCAGGGTTACTTGGTCCAGGGGTCGCAGGGGGGACAGGAAACAGTATTGTGGAAATGTTTTCTTTCTTTCTTAGAGAATCTTAAGCCGGCGCCCCACTGGGCATGCAGGTTAATGAACTATAGATAGCAATTTGGAAGGAGTACTTATATGGATCAGAGTTATAAAGCAGACTTTGTTGAGGAGAATAGGTGTTAAAGGGTGTTTTTCTAGGTAGAAAGGGCCTAAAAAGGACTGAACCCTGGAAAAAATCAAACCTGGTTAGACTTCAGGTTTTTCTTAAAAGGACATTTTCTTTTATTCCCCTACCATTCTCTTTTTTGTGATTGAGTAGTATATGGGGCCTAGTAACAAAAGAATAACCCCATTGGGTGAGGATGAGTAATGAACTGACCCAGGGAAAGATGAAATATAGGAGGAACTGTAAAAGCCTTAAGCTGTTTTGTACCAAAGACCTGCTCGGGAGAGAAGTTGTGTGGAAAGGCCATGGTTACAGGATCATGGTCTTTGAAGGAGGATTAATAGAAATAGTTACCTTTACTGAGTTCCTGCCCTGCATGTTGAAGCTGCGTTATTCCCATGACAGGTAAGAGAAGGGAGCCACAGAAGTAGGGTAAAGATACTCAGATTCCAAACGCAAAGCTTCATCAGTGGTTTTCAAACCTTTTTTTTCTTAAGCTTCAGATCTATTTTTTTCCTTCACTGTGGGGGAAATCATAAATGGGATCCAGTATACTCCACACATAAAACCTAAACTGGTCGATATCAGGTTTAGAGGACCTGACCTCAGATTCTTTTCTTTTGGGCTCTTACTTTCAGAAGCTCTGAGGTGTGTCTGTAGAATTCCAGTTTGCACATCACTGCATTTTACCAGTGCTGTTTTTCGTCACTTGGTGATTGAAAATTGCATGAAAAATATACTGCAATACCTTCTGTTTGGTAGTCTGGCAGACCATTTCATGAAAAGAGTGTTAATAGTGTTTACACATAAACTTGTACTTACTTATGTCTTAGTTTGTGGGGGCTGCTGTAATAAAAACACCACAGACTGGGTGGCTTAAATAAGTAACATTGTTCTCAGTTCTGGAGGCTGAGAAGGCCAAGATCAAGGCGCTGCAGATCCTGTGTCTGGTGAGGACACACTTCCTGGTTCATTCTTCTCATTATTACCTCACATGGTAGAAAGGTCAAGGGAAGTCTCTGTGGCTTCTTATAAGCGAACTAATCCCATGCACGAAGGCTCTACTCTCATGATCACCTCCCCAAAGCCCCACTTCCAAATACCATTACACTGGGAATTAGGTTGCAACATATGAATTTTGGGGAACACATACATTCCATGTATAATAGTTTGTAATCAATACTTTTTATCAAATGTGCATTTTTGAGAAGTTAATTTTTTTGTCTTGAAGGTTTTGGTAGGAGTGCCTGAAGATATGAGACCAAATTCCTATGGTTTTCCATGGGAATTGGTGATATGTGCAGGTGTTTTTGGATTTTTTGCTGTTCTCTTGTTTTTGTGGAGGAGTTTTCAGTCGGTAAGTAACCAATATTAAGAGAATATTCATGTGTCTTAAGGTTGAACAGTTAATATGAGAAACATATCTTTTATTTTAAGGAAAGAAGTTGATTGTTAAGTGCATTTCTCGTGTTAATTTGTGGCTATTAGAAAATGTGAACTCAGAGGAATTTTTTTTTTTAAAGATTTTATTTATTTATTCGACAGAGAGAGATCACAAGTAGGCAGAGAGGCAGGCAGAGAGAGAGAAGGAAGCAGGCTCCCCTTGGAGCAGAGAGCCGGATGTGGGACTCGATCCCAGGACCCTGAGATCATGACCTGAGCCGAAGGCAGCGGCTTAACCCACTGAGCCACCCAGGCGCCCCTCAGAGGAATTTTTTTAAGTGTAAAAATTTTAAAGACTTTCTTTGTAGAAGTATTCTACAATAATATTAAAACCTTACATTTATATTTTATTTATTTTGATCTGTGCTTATTTATTTTTAAAAAGTTTTTATTTATTTGAGAGCAAGCGCAAGAGAGACAGAAAAAGATTGTGAGTGGTGGTGGGGTGGAGGGGGTGGTGGGGAGGGACAGAGGGAGAGGGAGAAGCAGGCTCTGCTGAGCAGGGATCCTGAAGTGGGTATCAATTTCAAGATTCTGGTATCAAGACCTGAGCTGAACAAAATATTACAGCAAAACAAAAATATTACCAAGGTTTTTGGTTACTCTTAATTGACCTATTCTTGCAGGGTCGCCTAGATTTACTTCTTCCCATATTTGAATACTTTCAGAGTTGTTTTTAGTGTAGATCTTTGTATGGCAAACTTTCTGAGACTTTATTTTGAGTGCTTGAGGATATTCGAATTAAGCTCCCACATTGGAATCATAATTTGTTTGCTATAAACATTTTTGGTCCAAAGTTCTATCCTTTTAATACTTTAAACCCTTAATTCCTTGTCTTTTTATGTCTAATGTTACTTATTGAAAAGTCTAATGTCAGTGTGACTGTTACTCATAAGTGATCTTTTCTGTAGAAGCTTTTAGAATCTTTTAATATTTTTTTTTTTAAGATTTCATTTATTTGACAGAGAGATCACAAGTAGGCAGGGAGGCAGGCAGAGAGAGAGGAGGAAGCAGGCTTCCCCACTGAGCAGAGAGCCTGATGTGGGGCTCCATCCTAGGACCCTGAGATCATGACCTGAGCCGAAGGCAGAGGCTTAACCCACTGAGCCACCCAGGAGCCCCTTAATTTGATATTCTTATTTCAGTATAATGTGTCTAGGCTTAAATGTTTTTTCTTATTTCTGTTTTAGAATTCTCTGGAATCTTTTAATATGAGGTCTTTCATCTTTTTTTTTTTTTTTTTTTTTTTTTAATCCTAGAAGTTACTGTCTGCATTTTACATTTTATTTTTCTCCTTTTGGGACTGTGTTTTTAGATACTGCCCTTTCTATTTCTGCCTTCCATATCTCTTAATTTTTGTTTTTCAATTTTTTAATAGGTTCTTACTAACTACCTTTTGAGATAGGTCCTCAATGCAATAATTCAGTTCATTAATTTAGTCCTATATTAATACTGATTCTACTGTACTTCGACTTTAAAACTTAAAAACTTGGGGCGCCTGGGTGGCTCAGTGGGTTAAGGCCTCTGCCTTCGGCTCAGGTCATGATCCCAGGGTTTGGGATCGAGCCCCGCATTGAGCCCCGCACCAGGCTCTCTGCTTAGCAGGGAGCCTGCTTCCCTTCCTCTCTCTCTGCCTGCCTCTCTGCTTACTTGTGATCTCTGTCGAATAAATAAGTAAAATCTTTAAAAAAAAAATAAAACTTAAAAACTTTTAAAAATTTTATCCCTATACATCTTCTGTAGATGATTTAAGTTCTCTAAGTCTGCTTATCTTTACAAATGGGATCTTTCTTTCTTTCTTTCTTTTTTTTTTTTAAAGATTTTATTTATTTTATTTGACAGACAGAGATTACAAGTAGGCAGAGAGGCAGGCAGAGAGAGAGAGGGGAGGAAGCAGGCTCCCTGTTGAGCAGAGAGCCCGATGCGGGGCTCGATCCCAGGACCCTGGGATCATGACGTGAGCCGAAGGCAGAGGCTTTAACCCACTGAGCCACCCAGGCGCCCCACAAATGGGATCTTTCCTTCATTTTTTGAGATAGAAAAAGGTTAAAGAAGAAAAAGATTTTATATTCAATTCAATCCATGGTAACATTTTCTCAAACTTTATTTTGGGTGTTATCAGTGGGGGAGATGGTACTAAGGGCTTCCTGAAATTGTTTGAGGACCAAATATATTTGATGAACAGTGGGATAAATGAAATGAAACAGGTGTTTTTAAGGTAGGATTATTTCAGAGCCTTTAATATGCTAATAAATAATGTGATTCTTCAGTAGAGAGACTTTAATATGTAACATTTTTTCCCATTGGAAAAAACACTTTCAGATAACGCATATTCATACTAAGGCAATAAGAAACCAGTTGTTTTTAAGTTGGTAGAAGTTAAATAGATTTACTTGAATATATATTTGTTTTAATGTAATTTTTGTTAAAAATTTGTTTCAGGTTAGAAGCCGGCTTTATGTGGGTAAGCTCTTTTTTCTCTTCTAGATCTTATCATTATTTATAATTTTGAAACTTAAAACAATTTACATATGATGATGATATGAACTTTCTTTTCAGGAAGAGAGAATAAGCTTGCTGTAGAACTTTCTACACTAATTGATGAAAAATGTAAACTACTTGAAAAACTTAGTCTTGTTCAAAAAGAGGTAAGATATTTTTGAAAATGTTAACATTCATGTTAGAGTTAGAGGACTTAATACTCTTCAGTGCAGATACTTCAGTGTTAAGTTTAAGATTATTAATGCTTTATAAAGTGTGAGAGTTCAATTGCTTTTCATATTACCAATCTTATTAATTTTAACCATTGTGGTAGGGTAATAGGATAATGAGGGTAAGCACTTTTTCATGTTTTTATTGGTCATTTTGAATATTCTTTTTGTGAAGTTGACTGCTCAAGCTTTTTTTTTTTCATGTTTGAGAAGGTGTCATCTTTCTTTTTCCTTTTCGATATGTAGAATATTTTCTATATTTGAACATGAACCCTTTGTCAGATATATGTACTGCAAATATTTTCCTCCACTGTGTGGTTTACCTTTTTATTTCAAACGGTAAGCAGAGGTTCTTAATTTAACCTAGTCTCATTCATCCATCGTCTTTATGATAACTGCTTTTTTGTTTCTTATTTAAGAATTTTTGATTACTCAAGGATACGAAGATATTCTTTTGTGCTACTTTTAGAAACTTTGTTTTACTTTTCTCATTTAGTCTTTGTTTAAGTTTGCTAGGACTGCCATAACAAAATGCCACAGACCAGCTGGCTTACCAACAGAAATTAATTTTTTCACCGTTCTGGAGGCTAATAGTCTAAGATCAAAATGTGGGAGGTTTGGTATATTATGAGGCTCTTCTCCTTAGCCTGCATGCCCTTATCTCATGTGGTCTTACCTCTGTGCAGGTGTTCATTTGTGTGTCTCTGAGTGTCTATATTTCCTCTTTTTTTTTTTTTTTTTTTTTTTTTAGTTTTATGTATTTATTTGATGCAGAGAGAGAGAACACAAGCAGAGGGAGCAGTAGGCAGAGGGAGAGGGAGAAGCATGCTCTGCACTGAGCAGGGAGCCCAATGTGGGGCTCTATCCCAGGACTCTGGGATCATGACCTGGGCCGAAGTTAGAGGCTTAACAAACTGAGTCACCCAGGCACTTAGTGTTTCCTCTTCTAATAGGGACAGCAGTCTGATTAGATTAGGGCTCACCATAAAGACTTTATTTTAATTTAACCACCTCTTTAAAGGGTGTGTCTTCAAATACAGTCACATTTGAGGCTCTGGAGCTATATATTTTGGGGAAAACAGTTCATCTATATATTTATTTATTTATTTATTTATTAAATTTAGAACTTCATCTTTAATTTGTTGTATAACATAATAACGGCACAATGCTTTCAAATAATAAAGCATATTTAAGAGCATTGTACTCACTAAGTTATTATTAAAACTGATATATATTTGATAAAAGTAAAACATTATGCCATTATATATTTATTTTTAAAAAAGATTTTTTAAAATTTATTTGACAGAGAGTGACATGGTGAGAAAGGGAGCACAAGAAGAGGGGAGTGGAAGATAGAGAAACAGGCTTCCCGCTGAGCAGGGAGCCCCATGAGGGGCATGATCCCAGGATCCTGGGATCATGGCCTGAGCTGGCCTGAGCCGAAAGGCAGATGTTTAACAACTGAGCCACCCGGGTGCCCTGAATATTTGTCTTTTCATGTGTCCATTGGCCATTTATTTATCTTCTCCTGAGAAATCTCTCCTCACTTCCTTTGCCTATTTTTAAACTGGGTTATTTGTCTTTTTATTATTTAATTTATTTAAATTATTTAAGTTATTTAAATAATTTTATTAAATATTATTTTAATATTAATAATTATATTATTATTTTATTTTATTTTTTAAATAAGATTTTATTTATCCATTTGAGAGAGAGAGTGAGAGAGAGCATGAGAGGGAAGAAGGTCAGAGGGAGAAGCAGACTCCTGTGGAGCTGGGAGCCGGATGCAGAACTCGATCCCGGGACTCTGGGATCATGACCTGAGCCAAAGGCAGTCGCTCAACCAACCCAGCCACCCAGGCACCCTGGCTTTTTATTATTGAGTTGTAACTTTGTATATTATACATATAAGCTTCTAAATATCTGATTTTCCAGTATTTTCTCTAATTTCTCTGGGCTTTCTCCTCACTTTCTTGGTAGTATCTTTGAGGCATTAAAGTTTTTAATTTTATTTCTTTCTTTTTTTTAATTTATTTTTAATTTATTTTTTAAAGATTTTATTTGTTTGACAGACAGAGATCACAAGTAGGCAGAGAGGCAGGCAGAGAGAGAGGAAAAGAAGCAGGCTCCCTGCTGAGGAGAGAGCCCGATGTGGGGCTTGATCCCAGGACCCTGAGATCCCGACCTGAGCTGAAGGCAGAGTCTTTAACCCACTGAGCCACCCAGGCGCCCCCCCCCTTTTTTTTTAAAGATTGTTATTTATTCATTTGACAGAGAGAGACACAGTGAGAGAGGGGGAGTGGAAGACGGAGAAGCAGGCTTCCCACCCAGCAGGGAGCCCAGTGTGGGGCTCAATCCCAGGACCCTGGGATCATGACCTGACCCGAAGGCAGACTCTTAACGACTGAGCCACCCAGGCGCCCTTAATTTTCTTTTTAAAAGATTTTATTTATTTATTTGACAGGGAGCACTAGCAGTGGGGAGAGGCAGAGGGAGAGGGAGAAACAGACTTCCCACTGAGCAGGGATGTCGATGTGGGGCTCTATCCCAGGACCCTAAGATCATGACCTGAGCTGAAGGAAGACATTTAATTGATTGAGCCACCTAAGTGCCTCTGAAAGTTTTTAATTTTTATAATAATGCTCAGTTTTTCTACCTTTTTTTTTTTTTTTTTTTGTTTACACTTTTGGTGTCGTATCTAAGAAACAGTTGCTTAAAACAAGCTCCGAAAGATTTACACTTGTATTTTTTTCTTAAAAGTTTTATGGGATTAGATTTTATGTTTAGGTCTTTGATCTGTTTTGAATTAATTTTTTATAAATTGTGTGAGGTAAGGGTGGGTCCAACTTCATTCTTTGGCATGTGGATATCCAGTTTTCCCTAGCAATGTTTGTTGAAAGGTTTGTTCTTTCCCCCATTGAATTGTTGTGGCACCTTTATTGAAAATCAGTTGACTGTAATTGTGAGGGTTCATTTTTGGATTCTCAACTTAGCTGTTATGTTTGTCTTTATGCCAGGTCCAAACTGTCTTGATCAATGTTAGCTTTTTGATGGGAAATGTAAGCCCTTTAACTTTGTTCCTTTATTTCAAAATCATTTTGATTATTCTGGGTCCTTTGTATTTTCTGTGAATTTTGGGATCAGCTTGCAATTTCTGCAAACAGATTAACTGGAATTCTTTTTTTTTTTTTCTAAGATTTTATTTTTGGGATGCCTAGGTGATGCAGTTGGTTGAGTGTCTGACTCTTGATTTCAGCTTAGGTCGTGATCTGAGGTTTGTAGGATTGAGCCCTGCATTGGGCTCCACACTGAGCTCAGAGTTGGCTTGGGACTTTCTCCCTCTGCTCTCCGTCCCCCACCAAAATAAATAAATCTTAATTTTAAAAAATGTTTACTTTTAAGTAATCTCTGCATCCAACATGGGACATGAACCCATGACCCTGGGATCAAGAGTCACATGCTCCACTGACTAAGCCAGGCAGGCGCCCCAGATTAGCTACAGTTTTGATAGGGCTTATGTTGAATCTATAAATCATTTCGGGGTATATTGCTGTCTGAACAATATGAAGTCTCTGATCTAGGAATAGGAATAGGAGATGGAGATGTCTTTCCATTTAGTTGGGTCTTCTCTGTTTTGTAGTTTTTAGAGTATAAGGTTTGGAGCATTTGGCTTGGTCATTTGGTCGAACATGCTACTCGTGATGTCAGTGTTGTAAGTTTGAACCCCACGCTCAATGTAGAGATTACTTTTTTTTTTTTTTTAAAGATTTTATTTATTTATTTGACAGAGAGAAATCACAAGTAGGCAGAGAGGCAGGCAGAGAGAGAGAGAGGAGGAAGCAGGCTCCCCGCTGAGCAGAGAGCCCGATGCGGGACTCGATCCCAGGACCCTGAGATCATGACCTGAGCCGAAGGCAGCAGCTTAACCACTGAGCCACCCAGGCGCCCTCAATGTAGAGATTACTTAAAAATAAAATCTTAAAACAAAAAAGAGTACAAGGCCTACCATTTTTTTAGTTAAATTTATTCCTACATATTTTATTCTTTTTGATGCTATTACAAATGAGTTTTTAAAATTTTATCTTTTATTTGATCATTGCTGGAATAGTGTTTATTCTCCTATTATTTTCTAAACATTTATGGGACCTTTAGTGAGGTATCTACCTTTTTATTCCTGATAATTGGTTGGTTGAACTTCTCTCCCTTTTTTATCCTTTATCAGCCTTGGTAGTGTTTTATCAATGTTTTAGTGCCTTTATTTATTTATTTAAATGCTCTATTTACTTATTTATTTATTTAAATATTTTATTTATTTATTTGAGAGAGAGGGAAAGAATGAGCAAGAAAGAGAGAAAGCACCAGTCAGGGGAGGGGCAGAGAAGCAGACTCACCGCTGAGCAGGGATCCTGATGTGGGACTCTATCCCAGGATTCTGGGATTATGACCTGAGCCCAAGGCAGAGGCTTAACTGTCTGAGCCACACAGGTGCCATAGAGTTTTCATTTATTTATTTGAGAGGGAGAAAGAGAGTGAGCACGTGGGCACAAGCTGGGGAGGGACAGAAAGAGGGGAGAAGCAGATTCCCTGCTCAGCAGGGAAACCTACATGAGGCTCTATCCCAGGACCCAGGAATCATGACCTGAACTGAAGGCAGATGCTTAACTGAATGAGCCATGCAGTTGCCCCTTTTTAATGCCTTTCAAGAACAATCTTTTGGTTTTGTTGATTCTTTTTACTTTGTTTTATATTTAATTTCTTTATTTTTTCCCCCACTTTGCTTTGCTTTATTTTACTCTTCTTTTTTGTTCACTTTTTGGGATGTGTACTTAAATCATTGAGTTTTACTTTATACTTCCTTTACACTTTCTGCATTAAAGCTCTAATTTACTTTGGCTTTCTTTAAAACATCTCATCGGTTTGGGTATGTCATGCTTTCTTGATCAAACAGTATAAAATATTTTAAAATTTTTGTTGTGCTGTCTTCTTGGAAACACTAGTTATTTGGTAGGGTACTTACTAATTTCCTAAGAGAGATTTCTTAAAATTTCTTTTTAATTAATTTTTAAATAATTTTACCTAATTCTATTTAATTCAGAGTATACGGTCTATGATTTCATTCTTTGTTCTTTGTTGAGACCTAATTTATGACTTGGTATAAGATTGATTTTGGTAAGTGTTTCATGTATGACAGAAATACATACATTCATTACCCTTGTGATGTAATACCACTTTTATTTACCCTAGTTATTGGTATATATTTTTGTTACTTTTTAAATTCATATTATCTATTGATTATTGAGCAAAGTATGTTTCCCATTATGATTATGCATTTTTTTTTCTTAATTTTGTCAATTTTATGTTAGGTGGATACAGATTTGTAATTGTTTTATCTTCCTGGTTAGATTGAGCCTTTTATCATTATGAAATACCCCTGTTTTATCTTTAGGAATTTTTGATTTTGTCTGATATTAGTGTAGCTATTTGGTAAGTATTTGCATGGTAGATCTTTTCCCATTAGTCTACTTTTAACCTTTTTATGTACTTATTTTTCTGTTGTCTCTTTTAGAAATAGTGTACAGTTGGATTTTGATTTTTTAAATTAGTCTAAAAAAATCTTTGTATTTAATGGACTATTACTTCATTTGCATTCCATGTAACTTCTAATTTATTAGGGCTTAAATCTATCATCTTAACTATTTCTATTTCACACGTATTCCACGTTGTTTTTTCTCTCCTCTCTTATTTTTTTTATTAAAGTAGTTTATTTTTTATTATTTCAATATTTTCTATATCAGTGGGTTTGTTACTTATGGATTATCTTATATTCTTTTAATGATTATCTTAGAAATTACAACATCTACCCTTAACTTACTAAAATCTAATATAAGTGAATGCTGTTACTACTTACTGGATGATGTAAAGATCTTAGAATACTGTAATTCCACTGTCCCTTTTTGTGCAAGTGCTTTTGCACTATATTTTGATTTTATATTTGTTTAAAACTCCAAGTCATTTTATTACTATTTGAAATCCTGACCATTTGTTTGGATTTACCCATATGTTTATTATTTTCATTACTATTTATTCTTTCATTCATTTTCAGCTTTCTTCTGGGATGATTTTCCTTACTTCTGAAGAACACACTAGTGTTTTCTTTTAAAAAAAGTAGAGAGAGAGAGAGTGAGTGAGAGTAAGAGAGAGAACAGGGGCAGAGGGAGAGGAGAGGGAGAGAAAGTGGGAGATGCAGATTGCCCTTGCTGAGCAGGGAGCCCTACGTGGGGCTGGATCCCAGTCATGGCTTGAGCTAAGGCAGAGGCTTAACCAACTGAGCCACCCAGGTGCCCCATCCTAATCTTTCCTTTTGTGGAGTATACTATTGATAAATTCTCTGTTTTTGTTTGTCTGATAATATATAATGTACATTTTGTGTAATGCTGTTTTTTGAATGCTAGGTTGGCAATTTTTCCCCCCTTTTTTAAGATTTTATTTTTTTGTCAGAGAGAGAGAGAGCACAAGCAGGGGGAGCAGCATGGGGAGAGAGAGAAGCAGGTTCCATGTTGAGCAAGGAGCTGGAGGTGGGACTCAATCCCAGGACCCTGGGATCATGATCTGAGCTGAAGGCAGTCGCATAACTGACTGAGCCACCCAGGCATCCCATATTAACCCTTATTTTAATGTCTTATTGAAAATTCTTTTTATTTATTTATTTATTCGAGAGGGAGACAGAGTGAGAATAGTGGGGAGAGGGAGAGAGAATCTTAAGCAGACTTTGTGCTAAATGTGGAACCCAAAGCAGAGCTCGATCTCACAACTCTGAGATCATGACCTGAGCTGTATTTAAGAGCTGGGGAGCTTAACCAACTGTGCCACCCAGGTGCCCCTGACTGAAAATTCCTGTTATTTGTATTCTTCAAGAATCTGTTTCTCCTGCTCATTTTTTTCTTGGTTCTTAGTCAGATCTTGTGTTCATCAGTGCCAGGTTATATAAGAGAAAAATCTGAAGCTGTGAGTGATGTTATCTTTCTCCTTAAGGGTTTACTGTTGCTTCTCATAGACAGCTAGGTTGAGGCATCAGAAATCATAGATTACTTTGAGTACAGATCAAAATGTTTGGAACTTTGGCCTTACTTCGAGGGATTGGTCCGTTTCTGGTTTAGACTTTCTTATAAGGTAGCCAGTGTGGGTTGGTATTAGTTTCTGCTCAGTTTCTTGGCCTATCATCCTCTGTTTTTGGGCTGGGAGAAGGAAATGTCAAATGCTAGGCTGGCTTTTCTAAGAATTCCCTCTTCTATCTCATTCTGTCGATAGCTGTCTGAAGCCTTCTGACATATCCTATTTTTCTGTGTGTTTTTGTCCATCTCTTCTTCTTCTTCTTCTTCTTCTTCTTCTTTTTTTTTTTTTTTAGATTTTTTTTATTTATTTGACACAGAGAGACAGCAAGAAAGGGAACACAAGCAAGGGAAGTGTGAGGGGGGGAGAAGCAGGTCTCCCATTGAGCTGGGAGTCTGATGTGGGGTTCAAACCTAGGACCCTGGGATTATGTCCTAAGTTGAAGGCAGGCACCTAACCAGCTGAGCCGCCCAGGTGCCCCATGCATCTCTTCTTAATCTGGCAAGAAGCTTTTTCCAAATAGCCTAGTTTTCCATTTAATCACTTTAAAAAAAAGAAAAAGAGCATTGAAATAAGTGTATTTTGCCAAATCTTATAGCATTGTATGTTTCATTTTCTTTGTTTTGCATGTTTAAAGATTTTATATTGCCTGCTTGCTATATTTGTTCTATGATTTGAATTACAAGTGAAAAGTTCTGATGACGAGTTTGTATTAATTTCTCTTTAATGAATAGGCAGACTTGGGACTGTTCTCTTAGTCTTAAAGGTGAAGTTCTGTCATTTGTTACTCAGGTTAGGGTATTGTGGTATGTTAGCTGCCCTGGCTCTAATATAGTGTTCATATCTGAAGAACTTAAAGCTAAGTAAATCAAAGTAAATTAAGCATACATGTGGAAGTGGATTTTGTTTGCATCTTAGATACCTCTCCAGATAAATTTAGAATAAAATTTGTAGAGTTTTTCCTTACAGTGTTGCTTTCTTTCAGTATGAAGGCTTAGAATCGTCTTTAAAGGATGCCAGTTTTGAGAAGGAGTCAACAGAAGCACAAAGTTTGGAGGTAAAAACAGTGCCTATAATTATAAAAGCTGGGGTTAAGATTTTTTACTAGATATCATAAACTTTAAGGAAAATATATCTCCTCAAAATTATTTCAAAAGAAATGTGAAAGAGCATTTCTAGTTGTTAAAACTTAAAGAAAAAGTTAATTATAGAAAATGGGACATTAGGTAACATAAATATTTTTAAAAATTTGAACTTTGCTTGCTAACTTGTTTTGAGCGAGGCATATTCATTTTAC
This sequence comes from Mustela nigripes, assembly GCF_022355385.1. Taxonomy (NCBI): domain Eukaryota; kingdom Metazoa; phylum Chordata; class Mammalia; order Carnivora; family Mustelidae; genus Mustela; species Mustela nigripes. The sequence continues at coordinate 87,233,270 of NC_081569.1, forward strand.
TGGAATCTAGGGCCTTATTCATTTTACTGGAATCTAGGGCTCTTTATTTTTCATTCTTGGGAATGAAATGTATTAAGTAACCCTTCCTTTTTTTTTTTTTTAAAGATTTTATTTATTTATTTGACAGAGAGAGATTACAAGTAGGCAGAGAGGCAGGCAGAGAGAGAGAGGAGGAAGCAGGCTCCCTGTTGAGCAGAGAGCCCGATGCGGGACTCGATCCCAGGACCCTGAGATCATGACCTAAGCCAAAGGCAGCGGCTTAATCCACTGAGCCACCCAGGCGCCCAACCCTTCCTTTTTTTGATTCTTTTTGCTCTAGAAAGGAAAAAATAGAAAGATTCATTTTCATAAATTTAGGAATAGTTGGCAGGAATAAATTATGTAAATTGTGGCAGTACGTGCCTTTACTTCATCCCCATTGTATTAGGAGCTGACTAGAATTAGACCAAAGATTTATATTGTAAGCAGTGATGTGCTGGTAAAGTTTTAATAGCTGGCTCTCTGAAAAGCAGGAGTCCTTGTTTGTAGCATTTGCTTGCTTCTGTTTTGTAAATACTTCCAACTTCAAGGTACCAACATGATGTCACTGAATGTAGGGTTTGGAAGAGATAACTTATAGTCAGCTCTCTTGAGCCAGGTATGATTTGGCTAGTAATAAGAAGGGAAATAATAAAAATTTGTCATTTAGCTAAGCTACAATAGATTAGAGTAAATGCTATTTGTTATTATTTAGAGATGGAAGTATTGTCAGAAGCATACTAATACTAAAGTAGAAAACAATGGATTTTGTACTTTTGGTATATGTGTTTAGACAGTCCAGCTCGGCTGTTATCAATCACTGATGTCTGTAACCATCAGAAAGTGTATTATTATAACACTGGATATTAACTAACTGGAATTAAAATAGAAATTTTTAAAAAAGCTATAGATTATGTCTCAAAATTTCCTCGGTAGAGCCCAAAGGAAGTTATAAATTGAATTCCAATGGAGTAAATTTCTTAATCTTTTCTTTCTTCATTTGTTACCTAATAATATCCTCGAGAACTTGTTGAAATTGTTTTATTTACTGATCTTCTGTTTTATCTCCTCTTCCAGCAGTGCGTTCTTAGTTTGATTAAAAATAAATAAATAAATAAAGAATCACAAGGCATTTAGCCTAGCAACAGAAAAGCAAAAACTGGACAGAAAAGGCATTTATTCAAGTTTGGTAGTATTGTGGATAAAATAAAACACACCAATTTATTCTTAAGGCATTGAATTTACATTATCTAGCAGGAAAATTTAAATGAAATTTTAGAACTTTTGGTCCTATTTTTATAATTTTAAAAAACTTGTGATATTTATTTTTAAGCTTGGTAGACATAGTATAAACTATATATGATATAATTTAAAAATTTGATGGTTGAATCAGTAGATAAAATCTAATAGTACTGTAATTTTGATTCAAGTCAGGGAATTCAAATAATCAAATAACCAAAGTTGGGAAATACATATAAACAAGTTTTTTGACCACTGTAATATAGTATGTACTTGTTCTTTTTTTATTTTGGTCTCTGTTAAATTCTTTGAATCTTTGGGTTTTTTTTTTTAACAAGTTTGTTGAAGGATCACAAATATTAGAGGTATGTTTATTACATATTTAAAATCCAATTGGAATGATTCAGTAACTAATCATTTAAAATGAAAAAGGTCCAGGGGCACCTGGGTGGCTCAATTGTTAAGCAGCTGCCTTAGGGTCAGGTCATGATCCCAGGTTCCTTGGATCAAGCCCTGTGTTGGACTCCCTGCTCAGCAGGAAACCTGCTTCTCCCTTTCCCACTCCCTCTGCTTGTGTTCCTGCTCTCACTGTTCTCTCTGTCAAATGAATGAATAAAATCTTTAAAATTAAAAACGTCCCAGAAAGTAATTCAATGCAGAACATTATTATGAAGCAGTCTTGATTATTTTTTGAGTTTATTTTTTATTGTGTCTTTAATCTTACTGAATCAGACTTATTTCTCATCTTTTTCCTTTATAATGCTCTAGAGCAGAGGTTGGCAAACTATATTCTTTTTTTTTTTTTTAGAGACTTTATTTATTTATTTGACAGAGATCACAAGTAGGCAGAGAGACAGGCAGAGAGAGAGGGGGGGGAGCAGGCTTCCCGCTGAGCAGAGAGCCTGATGTGGGTCTCGATTCCAAGACCTTGAGATCATGACCTGAGCTGAAGGCAGAGGCTTAACCCACTGAGCCACCCAGGTGCCCTGGCAAACTATATTCTGGGCTCTCCGCCTGTTTTTTTGTTTTGTTTTTTACTATAGTTGATACAAATGTTAGATTAGTTTCAGGTATACAGCATAGTGATTGAACATCTCTATACTTTATGCTATGCTCACCACAAGTATAGCTACCATCTGTCAATATACAATGCTATTATAGTCTCATTGACTGTATTTCCTATGCTGTACCTCTTATTCCCATGACTTAATTCATTCCATTAATTGGAAGCCTGATCTCCCACATACCCCTCATTTTGCTCATGCCCCTCACCATCTTTCCTGTGGCAACCATCAGTTTACTCTCTAAATTTATAGGTCTGATTCTGCTTTTTGTTTGTTTTCTGTTTGTTTGTTTGGTTTTTTTTTTTTTTTTTGGTTTACACATATGAGTGTAATCATTTGACATTTATCTTTCTCAGTCTGACTTATTTCACTTAGCATATACCTTCTGGGTCCATCCACACTGTCACAAGTGGCAAAAAAAAACTCACCATTTTTTATGGCTATGTAATATTCCATTGTATATATATACCACCTCCTCTTTATCCATTCATCCATCATTGAACAGTTATGTTTCTCCCCTATTTTTGCTATTGTAAATAATTCTTCAATAAACATAGATATATATATGTCTTTTTGGATTAGTGTTTGTTTGGTTTTTTTTTTTTTGAATAAAAATAGTGGAATGATTGAATCATATAGTATTTCTACTGCTTTCCACAGTGGCTGTACCAGTTTATATTCCCAGCAACAATGAACAATAGTTCCTTTTTCTCCACATCCTTGCCAACACTTGTTATCTCTTGTCTTTTTGATTTTAGATATTTTGACAGGTGTGAGATGACCCCTTATTGTGGTTTTTGAATTGCATATCCTTGATGAATGATGTTGAGGATTTTTTCATGTGTCTCTTGACCATCTGTATGTCTTCTTTGGAGAAATGTCTGTTCAGGTCGTCTGCCCATTTTTAACCAAATTGTTTGGCTTCTCCACCTGTTTTTGTAAATAAAATTTTATTTGAACACAGCCATACTCATTCATTTACATGTCTTTGCATTCTTACTACATAGGCATATTGGGACAGAGACTACATGGCCTAAAAGCCTAAAATATTTACTCTCTGGCTCTTTGTAGAAAAAAGTTTGCTGACCCCTGCTAGCATTGCTATTATTTAAATGGTATAAAAATGTACAAATATGTAAACTAAATTCATTTGATTGATAACACATGTGTTTGATTATACTTGTCTGATTTATCATAACCCAGAAGTCCTATTCTTGTCTGATAAAGTTGGCTTCCTTTTTTAGACGGTCTGTGAAACTCTGAATAAGACTAAATCTGAACTTGAGGATGAAATACTTGTTCTGGAAAACCAATTAGAAGAAGAGAAATCTCTACATTCTGAACAAGATGAATTGGTAAGGTTTTTGTTAAATGAGGAGACTGTAGGAAAAGGAAGGTTACTGAATTTTAAGAAATTAATAGGTATTGGGGTGCCTGGTGGCTTATTCAGTTAAGTGTCTGACTCTTGATCTCAGATCTCAGCTCTGGTGGAGGTCTCAGAGTCATGTGTTCAAGCCTTGTATTGGGCTCTGTGCTGGGCATGGAGCCTACTTAAAAAAAAAAAAAAAATTGGTATCAGTTAAGGTATTGTATGCATTCTAAAAAAATCCAAAAAATATAGAAGGCGGTTAAGTAGAAAGTAAAATTTTCAAGATCCACTAGCCTTTTTTTTTTAATATGTTAGGGGTTACCATTATTATGTTAAGTATCTTGCATATTTTTAGAGAGATTTTCTATATGCACTATGAAGTAGCTCACATAAATAAAGTTGAATAATCACATACATGGTAGTTTTTTTTATTATACTCAAAAGGTATTTTGAGAACATTTTAACTTTGCTTTATTTGCCATTTATTTTAAAATCTGTTTTAAGGAAGATCTAGATGTGTGTGATTATTTAGTAAGATATGTCAGTGAACTTAATCTTGAGATTATATAGCTTAAACATCATGAAATATTAAAGATGAGATGAAATACTATTGCTGTCTCTTTCATATAAAATCTCTAAGCATATGGCTGACAAATTTTCTTAGAGTCCTTTTTTTTTTTTTAGATGTATTTAGGTTAACAATATAGCTAAGGTATGTGGTATCTTAGAAGCTGGAGAGATTTTAGTGAATAAATAGTCATTTATTGATCGATGTTCTCTTTCCAGATGGTGGATATTTCAAAAACGATACAGTCTCTAGAAGATGAATCAGATTCTCTTAAATCACAAGTGGCTGAAGTAAGTTGAATTAGCCTAGAAGGTTTGTTGCTTTTGAAAATCATTTTAATTTTACTGTTTTATGTTTAAAGAAGAAGATGTAATACTAGAATTTGAGATATTGGGGTCTTAGATATAGTTCCCTTGTAGAAGGTACTTCAGGAAGGTTCATTTTTTTATTGGACAGATACTTACTGAGTTCTTGCTATGTACTGGTCATTGTTGGAAGGTACTTGGCACTTAATTTTAGTAGACAAAATATGCAGGAAAGCTCTCATATAGTTTAAATTCTAGAAAGAGAGGCAGATAATAAAAAGTTAACAAAATTTGCTACAGTACATAAAAGATCATAAGTGGTTAAATCCTTTATCCAAGGCCACATGACAAGTTCATGACAGAGCCACATCTGGACCCTGATTCTAGACTGGCCTTTTTTATGCTACCCCACACTGCTTTTCATATTAATATTGGTGTGTTTTTTACTTTAATTCCATGTTTTAGGGAGTATGTGTAAAAATGAACTATTATATTAAATAAGTTAATAAATTAATTTTAAATTTAAATAAATTTACAATTTAATTAATAGATTAAATAAAAAATAAATACATAAATTCTTATAAGCTTAATGTATTGTGTTTACTTAGGCCAAAACAACCTTCAGAGTATTTCAAATGAATGAAGAACGACTTAAGATAGCTCTAAAAGATGCTTTGAGTGAAAATTCCCAACTTGAGGAAAGCCAGAAACAGGTTTGTACTCTATAGGGACTTTTAAACGGTGAATATATAATTATAAATGTTCTGGGCATACTCATGACTGACCCATGCTAGGGGCAAGATTAGCCTTTTCCTGGGAAGCAGGAGAGCAGGACTATCTCCCGTATATCCTTAGGTGTCTCTTTTATATAGGGTGCAAATTGTATACTCCTGGCACCTTGTTCCTCCAGTAGTTAAAGTAATCCAGGGCAATTTTTTTTTTTTTAAGATTTTATTTATTTATTTGACAGAGAGAGAAATCACAAGTAGGCAGAGAGGCAGACAGAGAGAGAAGGGGAAGCAGGCTCACTGCTGAACAGAGAGCCCGATGCGGGGCCTGATCCCAGGACCCTGGGATCACGACCTGAGCCGAAAGCAGAGGCTTTAACCCACTGAGCTACCCAGGCACCTCTCCAGGGCAAATTTTAATAATCACAGCAAATAGCATTTAGTACCAACTCCTTAAAGCCAGACTGAAGGAAGGAAGAGAATTATTGCAGCTATGGGTCTGGAGCCTAAAGATAGAAGCAGTTCTGGTGGTAGATCAAATGGATTTAGCTTTAACCTTTTCCTTCTTAATAGATAGATAGATAGATACTCTCACACACCCAAATATATTTCCTGTCTCACTATTCTTCCAATAGAGGAGAATTTTTCCATGAGAAAATTTTTCATTGATTACATTATTTGCAGTTTTTTTAAAAAAAATGTTACAACTGAGCCACGTGATGTGCTCTAAATGTTCTATTTTATCCAACATTTTCTTTGCTCTACGGTAATTGTTTTGTTTCCTATATACTTGTCTGTATATCTGTCTTCTGGAGATGCTGAAAATCTTATTTATGCATTCAAATGCTTTGTTAATATACTGATTTTACTTTTTTTTCTTGAAGCAATCCTTCCTGGGGTCTTCCATCTTCCTGGTTTGATAGGAACTTGTTCTCTAGGTCTGTTAATGCTTCTGCTGTCCCGAGATTTCACTTCACTCCCATTGTCTTTCTTCTATGTTGTATCTTTTATTTTCTCTATCTAAGATGTGCTCTTTTGTGGTTAATTCTCTTGATAAGCTTCTTGAGAAAGAGATGTAAATGCTAACTTTTTAAAAATTTACATCTTCTTTTTTTTAAGATTTTATTTATTTATTTGACAGACACAGATCACAAGTAGGCAGAAAGACAGGCAGAGAGAGAGGGAGAAGCAGGCTCCCTGCTGAGCAGAGAGCCCAATGCAGGGCTTGATCCCAGGACCCTGGGATCATGATGTGAGCCGAAGGCAGAGGCTTTAACCCACTGAGCCACCCGTGCACCCCAAAATTTACATCTTCTTGAGAACATCCTCATTTTGGTTGGATATCTTCTGAGTTGAAATATTTTTTTTTCTTGAAATTTTGACATTATTGATCTATTGTGTTCATTTTCCAGTACTGCTTTTGAGAAGTCACATAGTATTTGGATTACTGGATCTTTGTGATCTGCTCTTTTCCTCCCTGGAAGCTTTTAATATCTTTCATTGTTTCTGTTTCTCCAAAATGTCATTATGATGTATGGTGTTTTTTCATACATTTGTTGGATACTTTTAGCTTAGAAACTTTTGCTCTTAATTGAGTTCTGGGAAATTATTTCCTGCTTTTTTGGGGGATTTTTATATGATTATACAATAATTATTTGAAGATGTTCTCTTTGATTTCTTTGTTTATATGGAAGTTTTATTGACTTATTCTTCTATATTTTTCCATTTTAAGTGTTCTTTTTGTATTGCTTATGCCTCTTCTTAATTTATGCAAGCCATGTTCTTATCTTGCTGATATTTTATTTTATTTTATTTTTTCTTTTTGAAGTGTTTTTCAGTTCCCTGAGTTGTCTTGTTTCCTTTAGTTTCTGTTTTGGTTGTATCTTTTATCTAACAGTTTCTTTTTAAAGTCAAGTATAGGTGATTCACGGCAGTCTGCTCATTTGCTAGTGAAACTCTCCATGTCTAATTGGAAGCTCTGTGTGTGTTATTGGGAGGCTTTTCTGTAGGGTAATCTGCCTAGGATGTTTTATTGGAAGATCCCTAATTGTTGGCATTTGAAGACCATTTTCCATAGGGATGATACCTCCTCATTCCTGTTTGAGAGTTAGAAGCCCATTTGCCAACAGTGAGATGCGCAGCTTAGAGTGGTAAGGGTTGTTGGTTTGTCACTATTTAGTAAGTTATCTTTCACTTAATACTTGTATGTTTTCAATATTTTCCTCACACTTTCACCTGGGGCATGTGTCTGAGAGTTTCATATTCTGCCTCTCTAGAGAATAACTTTCTAAGCTTTTGCCAGATGTGTATGTATGTGTAAGTATGTGTGTGGGCTTGTGTGCATGCATGTGAAAGATGAGAGTGGGAGGGAGGGATGAGTGGAGAGTAAGAATGTGTGTGTATGTGTGTATATTTATATATGTGCAGGGAGAACACGAGGGACTTTCTGACTTTTTTTGTACATACTTTCAGGCAGTCCTTCTATTTTCAGTCCCACTTATACCTCTAGTATTAGTGCCCCCAAATTATGAGCATTTTGGGTTGTATTAAATCAACCTGCATTTGACTTTCCCATCTTCTGAGTAAATTTCAGCTTTGCTGGTCTGCTAAATCTTTTTTTTTTTTTTTTAATATTTTATTTATTTATTTGAGAGAGAGAGAGAGAGATATCACAAGTAGGCAGAGTGAGAGGGGGGAAGCAGGCTCCCTGCTGAGCAGAGAGCCTGATGTGGGTTTGATCCCAAGACCCTGAGATCATGACCTGACCGAAAGGGAGAGGCTTAACCCACTGAGCCACCCAGGTGCCCCTGCTCTGCTTAATCTTTTACTATACTTCATTCTCTTTCTACTTTTTTTTTTTTTTTTCCCCAGAGTGAGTGAGTTGGAGGGAGGGGTAGAGGGAAGATGGAGAAATCTTAAGCAGGCTCCATGCCCAGTGGGGAGCATGATGTAGGACTCAGTCCCAAGACCCTGAGATCAGGACTGGAGCCGAAATCAAGAGTCACTCAACCAGCTGGGCCACCCAGATGCCCCTCTACTTTCCACTTCTAGAATTACTTTTTTTTTCATTGCCTATTTTCTTTTTCCTTGTGGGTTTATGCTGCTGCTTTTTTTTCATTTTCCTAAGTCTTTTAGTAGGTTTACTTTCAATTTAGTAGATTTCAGGAGAAAGTGGTGGTAAACCTTGTATAAAATTACTCTGTTGTAATAGAAACTGGCCTTTTCTAGCTTGAAAAAATTTCATCTAGGTTGTCCTCTTTTTTTCTTTTTTGTTGAAATATTTATTTATTTATTAGAGAGAGAAGGGTTGGGAGGGGCAGAGGGAGAGGAAATGAGAAACTTAAGCAGACTCGATGTTGAGTGTGGAGCCTGACATAAGGTTTGGTCCACAATAGGGCAGAGTTCATGACCTGAGCAGAAATCAATAGTCAGATGCTTGATCAACTGTGCCACCCAGGCAACCCTAGATTGTCTTACTCTTTCCACTTGCTTTCATGTAATTCCTTTTTAATCACAAACGTTTTGAAATAAGCTGTTCTATATTCACTGATGTCATGTTTTAATAACACTCCTTCTCTAACTTCTTAAGATTGCATGCTGGGTATGCAGTTTCTTTGTTTTTTCTTATTTTTTTAAAAGATTATTTATTTATTTATTTGAGAGAGGGAGTTACCTAGAGAGAATGAGCATGAGCAGGGGGAGCAGTAGATGGTGAGGGAGAAGTTGAGGAGGGAGACCTACGTGGGGCTCCATCTCAGGAGTCTGGGATCATGACCTGGGCTGAAGGCAAGTACCTAACCAACTGAGCCATCCAGGCGCCCCTGGGTATGCAGTTTCTTTGGTAACTTACTGGAGTCCACCTAATCAAAAATTCAAAAATTTGTCTTCAATCCTCATTTGTTTTTAGTCTGTTGGTGTTATACATGTGTAGAAAAAGTTGTTTTCTTGTGCTAAGAAATATGCTAATGAAGCCTTAGTTTTACAGAGAAATCCAGTAATTACTGTTTGATAGAATTGAGTTTTAAAGATTTAATAAATTTGGACTTTCATATTTATATGGGCCATTTCTTTTGTGAATTGCTTGCTCATTCATTTTTTTCCTATTTTATTGACTTCTAAGATCTTTTTGCATGTAAAGATTATTCATTGTTGCATATAAGAATTCCTTTCTAGTTACTTGTTTGTTTTTAGATTTTGTGCTACTTTTTGATTTGTGAAGCTTCTAAGTGTTATATAGTCAAATCTGTGTTTTATAACTATACTTATCTTTTGTGTCATGTTCAAAAAGTATTTCCTGTAAAAGTATATACATAAAAAAGATTGATTTTACAGAATTTAATCTCTTCCAGATTAATGGTATCTCTGGAAATTTAGTTATCTTAACTATAAAACAGCACATGATTTTTAAAAAAAAATATAGGACTTAAGGGATGGTAAGAAATGACCAAATCTAACATATACGTATGTTTCAAAAAGCTTTTTATTTGCTATATATTTATAATGTAAATCAGTTGAACAGTGTTTAAATGTTTCTTATTTTACATTGTCTTTCTTGAAAATTCTTTGAAATCAGGAGCCTGCTCTTTATTCCCTTCTTTCCTTCTTTCATTCTTCCTCACTTCCCGTCTCAGCAACACGTTGTGTTGTATAATACCTATTAATGATACATCTAAATATATAAAGAAATTCCTCTATACATAAGTATGAAAAATAATGAGCTGTTTTTTTGGGGGGGTTCGAACTTTAGCTTTTACAAGAAGCTGAAGAATTGAAAGAACAAGTGAATGAACTTAATAAACAGAAAATAGCATTTGAAGACTTCAATGTAGATGCAGAACAAGTTCTGTGTGATAAAGAAAATCAGATTAAGGTAAGTGGCCCTGCTGGTTTTAGTGACTGTGAGTCAGCTGGAATTTTGTACTAATTTTGAAATTTGAAAATTTTGTCTTGGCAGCTTTCACTTTTATAATTATTTGGTCAAATTTGAGTATGTGTACTTCTTTGGCATTCATTTTAATTTGTACCACTATTGTCATTCTTGCTCCTAAATCCTCCTTGAAGACTTACAGATTTGTAACATATATTATATATTATGTAATAATATGTATTATATCTTTTATAATATATGTCATATATTAGATACTAATAACATCTAATTCTATTAAGAAGAAGTTGGAAAGAATTTTAGAAATTAGACAGATAAAATTATATGTACTGGCTGGATATCTGTAATACCTAGATTAGCTGGTGTATGTACTTTCACGGAGAATGAATAGTTTTCAAAAAATAAGTCTAATTGAAACTTGAATCTGGTAGGAATAGAATAATTGATATTATGTAGTATTTGTTCACCTTTTTCTACTCCTTGCTTGCCTCATTGTAGCCCTTTTTCTTGCCTGCTCTTTTAAATCTTGTGCTTTCAAGCTGCAAAGAGATACTCAGGTGTGAGTATTAAGTAATAAAATGTAAAGCTAACATTCTGTAATCTATGCAGTAAAGTGGAGGTTACCATCTTGAAACCTATATTTTTATGCTCTTTACATTGTTACTAAGAATGTTTTGAATATTCTAGCTTTAGGAATTGTACGCATAATTTGGTATATTGTTTTATTTTTTTCCCTAAACTTACCCTACTGAAGAACTTGGGATTCTTCCTAAACAAAACAAGAATGAGATGCTAATCTCAAGTTCAGTCAAAGCTGTAAACCATGTTATTTGTGCCTGGAACACTCAAGGGGGAAGAGATTGGAGGGTGGAAATTATAAACCAGAATGGGCTTTTAGGTGGGTCCTTCCACAGAAATACATGGTACAATCATTTTATTATGTATGATGCTAGAAAATCTTTATTTGAGAAAATTCAAAAAGGACTGTTGGAAAGCCTGTAATGTAGCAATTCAGATTCTGTTATATATAATTTTTTCTTTATTTCAGTTGAACTCTTCAGGTAGTCATTAACTTGAAAAAATCAGATCTGTAAAATCTGTGATCTTTTTAGATATCATGTGTCTCACTTGCAGATTTGGTTGACCTCACACAAAATTTATTCATTTAATGGTCACTCTAATTTGTGGCATGTGAAGAATGTCCTACAAGAAAATGTTTTGTTACTTTATAGTCATGTGATGTATTTAGCAAAAATAGACCATTAAAAATTAGGAATAAACAGCTTTGGTTTTTAACTTGGAAGGTTTTTTAAAAAATTAACATATAATGTATTATTTGTTTCAGGGGTACAGGTCTGTGATTCAACAGTCTTACACAATTTACAACACTCATCATAGCACATGCCTTCCCTAGTGTCCATCACCCAGCCACCCCATCCCTCCCAGCCCCTTCTCCACTCCAGCAACCCTTAGTTTGTTTCCTGAGATTGAGTCTTTTATGGTTTGTGTCCCTCTCTGATTTGGTCTTATTTTATTATTTCTTCCTTTCCCATATAATTCTCCGTCTTGTTTCTCAAATTCCTCATATTAGTGAGATCACATGATAACGTGTAGAGTTAATAGTCAATAAATGTTACAGTTTTTGAGGGTATTTACATACCTTAATATCAGCTGGTGAATAACGGCTCATGTACTGTTATCTACATAGATTGATTTTTAAACTGTGACTGCACATTCAGAAGTTATAAATCAGTTAGACATTACCCTCTTTCTCTCTTCTCCCTTTTTTACTAAACATCAAGTCGCTGACTGAGCGCCTGATAAAGATGAAAGATTGGACTGCTGTGCTGGGAGAAGACATAGCAAATGATGATAACTTGGACTTGGAAATGAATGAATCAGAAAATGGTATGTGATTGTCAAGTTGTGATTCATCCTCTTTTGCTAAAAATCATGAGTCTCTTGTATTTTCTTTTAGTTTCCTGTGTGCACCATGGTCTTTTGTTTTGTTTTGTTTTGTTTTTTTTTGTTTTGTTTTTGGCTTTCCAGGATTTTTTTTTAACTTTAAATTCAATTAATTAACATAAAATATATTATTGGTTTCAGAGGTAGAGTTCAGTGATTTATAAGATTTATATAACACCCAGTGCTTGTTACAACACATGCCCTCCTAATGTCCATCCCTACCTAGATACCCCATTCCTCCACTCTTCTCCTTTCTAGCAACCCTCAGTTTGTTTCCTATGATGAAGAGTTTCTTATGGTTTGTCTTCCTCTGATTTCATCTTGTTATATTTTTCCCTCCCTTCCCCTGTGATCCTTATCGTATCGTATCATTTTGTTTCTTAAGTTTCACACATGAGTGAGGTCATACGATAATTGTCATTCTCTGATTGACTTATTTTGCTTAGTGTATTATATACCTTCTAGTTCCATCCATGTTGTTGCAAATGGCAAGATTTCATTTTTTTGATGGCTGTGTAATATTCACATATATATACACACACCCCTCCACATCTTCTTTATCCACTCATCTGTCAGTGGACATCTGGGCTCTTTCCATAGTTCAGTTATTGTGGATATTGTTGCAATAAACTTTGGGGTGCAGGTGCCTCTTTGGATCACTACATTTGTATCTTTGGGGTAAATACCCAGCAGTGCAATTGCTGGGTTATAGGGTAGCTCTATTTTCAACTTTCTGAGGAGCCTCCATACTGTTTTCCAGGGTGGCTACACCAGTTTGCATTCCTAAGAACAGTGTAAGATGGTTCCCCTTTCTCCACATTCTTGCCAACATCTGTCATTTCCTGACTTGTTAATTTTAACTGTCTGACCAGTATGAGGTGGTATATCTCATTGTGGTTTTGATTTGTATTTCCCTGATACTGAGTGATTATTGAGCATTTTTTCATGTGTCTGTTGGCCATTTGGATGTCTTCTTGGATAAGTGTCTGTTCATGTCTTCTGCTCATTTCTTAACTGAACTATTTGTTCTTTGTGTGTATCATGTTCTTCATACAATTCTGCTTTGGCACATCTTCACCTTTCTCTAGTACTCTGTCCCTCTCTTGCCATCCCTTATTAAGCTTCGGTTAGAATACTGCCTTTTTAGTAAATATTTCTCCAAACTCCTCAGACAGACTTACAGCTTCTTTCCTCCATGTTCTTTTTATATATTGTATATTTTCTCATTGCATCATAATAATTTCAGTGCCTGTTTTTCCCTGTCATGTCAGGTAATCAGATGAATGGGTGGGTAGTTTAAAAAATGAGTGTTATATAGACAAATACCTTAGGATATTGGTTTTTGTTTGTATGTTTTAATTAGATGGCTCAGTACTTTAATCCTGTCCATTACAAATTGTTATCACCACTGCTGGTTATGGTCTGGAACTCAAGCAGGAGTTAGGTTCAGTATAGCTGCTCACTGTATTTTCAAACCAGTTCTTTGACTTGAGAAAAGAATTTTTTGTTGACATAACTGCAGACTCATTGGAAATTGCAAAAAGAGTACAGAAGTGTTTTGTTTCTCTTTTACTAGTTTCTCCCAGTGGTGACTCTTCTGACCTTTGTGTCCTGTCTCTTTTTTCTCCCTCTACCCTTTGCATAATTAATACATATTAAGGAGCAGAAGGTATTTTTTTTTTCTTTAGAAATTTCTTTGGTGATACCATTAATGCACTGAAAGAAAACTATATTCCAAAAGTGAATACATGTTCTTTGTTTTATTCTGCTTTATCTTACAAGAAGCAATTCCTTTTGTAATGAAAAAATGCAAATTTGTTTAATGTCCTTTTAATTTGGAGTATAATTGCACTTATATTTTGTATGCTAAAAGATTTCAAGAATAGTTGAGACCTTCTTATTATAAATTTGTTCTTGGAGTCAGTAGTGAAGAACCTCGTTAAATGAAATTGTGGTACTTTCAGTGCCTTATTATTTAGCTTCTTGGGAACATGTCCAAGGCTGTCCTGCCTTATATCAAATTCTTTATTGTAGCAAGAAGGGTGATTATAAGGCTCTAGTTGTATGAACTAATAAAATCACTTGGATGTCTGTTTTGGTGTGGCACTGTTTCCCCAATTTATTGTTTTTGTTTTTTACTATAGATAATCAACCAAAAGGAGCTTTGAAGACGTTGGTTCATGCCGCTAAGGTTTGCATTACTGCATAAATATAAAGAATATAGAGAAGGAAATAGAACTTGGGTTAAATCTGTATGTCCTTAGTAATTATTTTAAAAGACTATTTTATAGTTACCACCATAGAAGAAATCTAAATTTTCAGAAGTGATCAGGATTTCTTTATCAATGCTTCTTTCTTTTCTATAATAAGTTTGGAAATTCATATTGTTAATTTTTAGAATGTATCTTAATACAGATTTTTAAAGTCTACACTAATGTTTTTGGATAAGGAATATATTAAAAATATTTAGTGTATTTTCTGTCATGTTTCTATCTTTGAGCATTCTTCTTCCTCTGATAGCAGTATTTTCCTATATTCCTGTTGCCCCATATCCTAATTTGAGAAGTAAATGCTAGGTTCACTTTCTTCTGGTTTATCCCTTCTCTTTTCCATTGTACTAGTGGCATCTTGATCTTTACTGAACTTTGTGAAAGCTTGGTAATGTAATTTGAAGGTTGCTTTAATTAAAACTTCTGTGTTGAAAGTAAATATAATGAAAATATCTTTTTAATATAATACTGTTTTAATAAATAATAATATAATAAATATGAATAATATATAAATAATATTTAATAAGAATATAATACCTTTTTAATTTTAATAAAATACCTTTTTAAGGATGAGTTATTGATCTTCTCTGTCTCTGTTCTGACATTTACAACTACTAATGACTGTTAACTTTTCAAGATGGAAGCTGCATTGTTGGTTAATGCTTTATAGGTGACAATTTCATCAGAATGATAAAAGAACTTCAAAAGGTTGGGATGGTATATTGAGATTTTTTGTTTTTCCTTTTTTGGTGTAACTGACTAATGTTTTGTTTTTTTCTTCCATTCTCTGAAGTTAAAGACTTCTTTAAAAACCCTAGAAGGAGAAAGAAACCAAATTTACATTCAATTATCTGAAGTAGATAAGACAAAAGAAGATCTTACAGGTAGGTTATCTATATCTTTTTATACAGAATGGTACTGTTAATTGAATCAATTACAGAAAGGCCCAATTTGATTGTTTTTTTAGCTTTTACTTTTGTTTCTGATTTGTGGAAAATTAGTACTGAGATTTTTGCTTGTGGTGGTAAAGCCTGATTATTAGTTTCTTCCATATTCATATGAAATAAAATAATGATATTATTTAAAAAAATGTAAAACCAAACTTATCTTGAATTTTAGTGTTATATGTATGATATGGTTTTAGATGTTAAAAAGTAGCATATTAAAACTGTTAACTTTTAAAAGATCATCCCTGTGATCAAGTTTTACCAGAGATGATATCCAACATTAATATCTGTTAAATAACTGTTCTTGACATTGGCTTAAAGCCTGGGTCAACAGTTTTCTTGTGATGTAGATTTAAAAATTTCTGTGGAAAGACTTCATTTAATGTTAGCATATTTACTTTAAACCTTCCTTTTGATGTATATGATTAATAGATGAATACTTATATACCTTTAGAGTAATTAGAATGCTATTACATATGATTGCTAAAATTTTTAATGCTTGTTAGTATGATTTGGTGACTTTTGAAACTGCCCTCAATACACGGAGTAAGTTTCGCATTAAAATTTGCGGTGGGGGCGCCTGCCCAGCTTAGTCCGTAGACCATGTGACTCTGAATCACAGAGTCATGAGTGCAAGCCCCACACTGGGTGTTGAACCTACTTAAAAAGATTTGTGGTGATGATTTATATACATGTTTTGGGAGATGGCACCTCAATCTTAGAGGAGGTCAGAGGTGGAGTTATGAAGTTGAAAGATAAATGAGGATTTTAATAACAATGTGCTAATTATCTAGCACTCATAATTACTTAAAATTGTTAATTTTTGTTTTATAGATAATTCTTTTAGGTAAGTTAGCATTTGAAACAAGCTAAAACTGGTATTTTTCTCTCCAATCTTGATCTGGATTAAGCTAGGGTGGTTTTGTACCATTTCTTATCAGAAGATTGAAATTTCTGATCTGACTTATAACATATATCTAAATTTTGCTTAAAAGGAGGGCTGGCCAGAAGTTAAGTATTAACCTGTAAACTTTTTACCAGATAAAAATAGGCATTGTTTATTATGTAGAAGTAGTTCACAGGAACTGTTTTTTTTTTTAAAGATTTTATTTTTGTGAGAGAGAGTGTGCATACACACACCAAGCGTGAGCAGGGGAAAACAAGCAGCAGAAGAAACCGGTTCCCTGCTGAGCAGGGAGTCCGACAGGGGACTCAATCCCAGGATCCTGGGATCATGCCCTGAGCCAAGGCATCCACTTAACCAACTGAAAGGTGCCCAGAGGAAATATTGAACTAAAATATTTCGCTTTAGAATTCTCATCTCCATAACCTTCTTGAGAATTTTATTGGTTTTTGGCACCCTAACTGAAAATTAGATGCTGGAATTAGAATATTGAAGATTTTGGGAAATCTTCGAGTAATAAAAAAAATTATAACAGTTTTTCTAGTTCTTTTTTTTTTTTTTAATATATTATTTATTTGTTTGACAGACAGAGATCACAAGTAGGCAGAGAAGCAGGCAGAGAGAGAAGGGGGAAACAGGCTCCCTGCTGAGCAGAGAGCCCGATGCCGGGCTCAATCCCAGGACACTGAGATCATGACCTGAGCTGAAGGCAGAGGCTTAACCACTGAGCCACCCAGGCGCCCCAGTTTTTCTAGTTCTTTAATTAAAATACTAAAAAGCATTTAGGTGAACAAAATATACATTTTCTGTGGAAAGAATTTTATTTATTAATAATTATTATTTTTGGTAATTTTAATCTTTATGAAGTGTTAATGTGCATCTCAAATATTTACTCCTTTAATCGTGATTTTTAAAAATTTTCTATAGAATATCTTGAAAGTCTCCAGACTGAGCAAGCATCTTTACAGTCAGAAAATATACAATTTGAAAGTGAGAATCAAAAGCTTCAGCAGAAGCTTAAAGTGATGACCGAATTATATCAAGAAAATGAAATGACACTTCACAGGTAATAAAAATTATATTGATAAGTTTGCTGTTTGGCAAGTAAAATAGCTTAAAATAGTGCATATTCACCTTATGTGATACTCAAAGTGCTCAATTTATGATTGGGTAATATCTCATCAGTTCATTTTTAAGGACGTTATTTGATTTTGAAACACCTTTTCTTCTGAATCTGATCATTTTTCATACCTTTCCTAATATGAGTCTCATCTAAACCATTATCATTGATGCCTGGTTTATTGCAGTAACCTTATGAGTAGTCTCTTTCCACGTAACTTCCTACACATTTGTTTGCAGTGGCATGCCCCTTCTAAAATATAAATTATGGATATTGTCTCTGTCTTGTTTGCAGACTCCCAAGTGCCTTCATATGGCACTTAGAATTTAATCCAAAGCCTGTGGCCTACAAGACTCTGTTAAGATCTGAACTTTTGCTTCGTTTTATTTTTTTTCCTGGTTATGCCTTTTATTTTTACTTATTCATTTTCTTTTTCCTTCATTACTTTCCAGCCGCACTGGCCTTCTCAATAATCTTTAGTATGCTAAGCACATCTGTACCTCAAGGCCTTTTCTACTAGCTCTTTCTGCCTTGAACTGGTATTACCCTGTGTAAGGTTAAATCCTTCATTTCATCTGAGTCTAGGTTCAAATGTTGCTTCAAAGAATCTTTACCTGATTACCCTAAGATAATAACTGTAATCCCTATCCTCTTGTCTTGCTTTATTTTTCTTTATAGCCCTTATAGTCCTCTGATGAATGATTGTCCTTTTTTTTTTTTTAATCTTCCCAACATTAAAGGTAAACTCCATGAAAGAATTGCTTTATTCTCTTTTCTTCTGTATTTTTGGTGCCTAATACTCTGTCTGGCACATAGTAGTTATTCAATAAACATTTGTTGAATACATGAATAAATATGTTTAGTACCTTTATATATTAGAGTGAAAGATTCTATGTATGTGGCAACTGATGCCTAAATGCATAGATACACAGAAGACTGTTAAGACACTGATCTGGAGAGGGTGCCTGGGTGGCTCAGTGGGTTAAGCCGCTGCCTTCGGCTCGGGTCATGATCTCAGGGTCCTGGAATTGAGCTCCGCGTCGGGCTCTCTGCTCGGCAGGGAGCCTGCTTCCTCCTCTCTCTCTCTGCCTGCCTCTCTGCCTACTTGTGATCTCTCTCTGTCAAATAAATAAATGAAATCTAAAAAAAAAAAAAAAAGACACTGATCTGGAGAGCCCAGATTTTCAAATACCACTATAAGATATATTTTTCATCGTAAAAGTAGATAAAATATTACTTGATTTAATTAATTTAATTTCAAGCCCCTTTAATGAAAGTTCTTACAGTTGATCTCATCAATCTTAGTTTCTGTATTTGCAAATTTACCTACTTGTGAAAACTTATTTTTTTTCTTTTTAATTTTTTCAATTTATTTATTTTCAGAAAAACAGTATTCATTATTTTTTCACCACACCCAGTGCTCCATGCAATCCGTGCCCTCTATAATACCCACCACCTGGTACCCCAACCTCCCAATCCCTGCCACTTCAAACCCCTCAGATTGTTTTTCAGAGTCCATAGTCTCTCGTGATTCACCTCCCCTTCCAATTTACCCCAACTCCCTTCTCCTAACACCCCTTGTCCTCCATGATATTTGTTATGCTCCACAAATAAGTGAAACCATATGATAATTGACTCTCTCTGCTTGACTTATTTCACTCAGCATAATCTCTTCCAGTCCCGTGCATGTTTCTACAAAAGTTGGGTATTCATCTTTTCTGATGGAGGCATAATACTCCATAGTGTATATGGACCACATCTTCCTTATCCATTCGTCTTTTGAAGGGCATCTTGGTTCTTTCCATAGTTTGGCGACTGTGGCCATTGCTGCTATAAACATTGGGGTACAGATGGCCCTTCTTTTCACAACATCTGTATCCTTGGGGTAAATACCTAGGAGTGCAATTGCAGGGTCATAGGGAAGCTCTATTTTTAATTTCTTGAGGAATCTCCACACTGTTCTCCAAAGAGGCTGCACCAACTTGCATTCCCACCAACAGTGTAAGAGGGTTCCCCTTTCTCCACATCCTCTCCAACACATGTTGTTTCCTGTTTTGTTAATTTTGGCCATTCTAACTGGTGTAAGGTGATATCTCAATGTGGTTTTAATTTGAATCTCCCTGAGGGCTAATGTTGATGAACATTTTTTCATGTGTCTGATAGCCACTTGTATGTCTTGATTGGAGAAGTGTCTGTTCATATCTTCTGCCCATTTTTTGATATGTTTGCCTGTTTCGTGTGTGTGAAAACTTACTTTTAACCCCAGATCAGTACTCATGGAACTGTAGTGGTCATTCTTAGACATGCACAGAATGGCAAACAATTTGAATTGTCCAATATGTACATTCCCAATCTGCTTTTGTATTTCAGCTCTAATTTTGTCAATGGTTGTCCTTTTTGCATTATATATAGTGCCACATTATTGTGCTTTTTGTTGGTGATTTAGTGGTTTAAAATGGTCCCCCGCTATTTTGCTGAAGTGCAGTTTAGTGTTCCTAAGTGCAAAAAGGCTGTGGTATATCTTACAGAGAAAGTATAAGTGTCAGTTTTAACAACAGATGTTAAATAAGGTGTCTTTAAACTAACACACATAAAACAGGGTTATGTATTGACAGGTAAATGAAAATGCTATCATTAGAGCATACAGAAATGTAATTCTGATTCCCTTAAGAGCACTGGTTTATTATTTGCTAATTTAGGATTTGTGGTGACTTTATAGAATGTAACTAATAGGAATGAAATTCTTCTTTATGTATTTGGAAATGTTGGTAGAAAATACTAACATTACATTGCCATCAGGATGCTGGGGGATTAGTTAAGCTCTATTATTGCCAAGCTGTGTACTTCAGTCATTATTTGGAGTTTATTCAAAAATTAAAAATTTGCTGTTTATCATGTACCTTTGGGCCACTCAGGACTGCTCAGGATATGTAAGAGAAATAAACTTGACTAAATGGAAGAGCCACAGAGTGGACACCTCCATCAGTGAATTTAGGAATGGATGACCCTTCATTTTAGGTTAGGATGAAAGACACTGTGAACAAAATTTGGACATAAATGGGATTATCTGAGGTTAAAGGAATACTTTTGAGTGTATTTTAAAAATTTGATTGATTGGTTGATTATAGAATTTCAGTGAGTAATGTTTAAAATTTCAAAGAGAAAGGTGTTCTCTGTAGTAGCTTTCAGAGGTACTACAGAGCAAGGGTGGGAAGCTGAGTAGAATCCTGGCTCTGTGTGTATTGTTGACATTGTGATTTCATTCATTAATCTGAAATGTTTTGAATTCCCCAAATACTCTATATTTCATTTTTATATTTAAAATATTCATTACTCAAATTCAATGAACTGTGCCACTGTTTTTTCTTTAGAGCAGAATATAGAGAGTTGATAGTATTAGTAAAATGTTAAATTAAATTTTTTGCCTGCATACCAGTATGATTTAGATTCAGTCATTTTCCAGATGCTAGATTGATTTTTTTCTGTGATTGAAATATTATATTGCTAGCACTTTTCCAGGTCTAATATTCGAGAGAAGTAAAATAATGTAACACAGAAGCTTGATATGTTGCTTTATTATTATTATTATATTTTTTTAGAGAGTGAGTGGCGGAGAGGAAGAGAATCTTTTTTCAGATTTTTATTTTACTTATTTTTAGAGAGAGAGAGCTAGAGAGAGCACATGAGCATAGAGGGCTGTGCAGAAGGAGAGGGAGAGAGAGAATCTTAAGCAGGTTCCATGCCCAGTGTGGAGCCTGATGCAGGGCTCGATCTCACAAGCTTGAGCCATAATCGATGCTTAACCCACTGAGCCACCCAGGCGCCCCAATATGATGCTTTAAATATGTGAAATAAGATGTGATTGTTTTTTGTCTAATCATCAAGCTTTTATAGTGCAATTTCCATCATTAATGAGCCTACCCAAATTGAAGGCAAGGTTCCTAGACTTTACTTCTCAGCAGCAGAGGTGTCAGAGAATTTCTGACCATTTTTAATCTAGATTCTGTAAATATACACCTCCTTCCATCTCCAAATCCATTAGACTTTTCATGCTTCTTCTGAAGGGATGACTTTTATTTTCTTCTAACAGCTATGAAAGGATTGACCTAGCGAGTGCTCTCTTAGCAATTAGTAATGTAGTTTGTGGCATATAAAACATTTATTCCTGCCCTGTTGAATTTCTTCAGTAATATGTCATGTTCCTCCCCAAAGTTCATGAAGAAGGGAAGACATTCACATTTATGATGTGAAATATGATTTCCTGTGGTGTTCAATAAGTATTTCTTGAAGGACCATTGTTACTGATGATATCATGTGAAACAACATGAGTAATATAGTATAATGGAGTCACTAAGTAGTGACTAAGTAGTGACAATAGCTCTATGCTGAGGTTCACTTACTTAGTTTCTCTGTGCTTCCTTTCTCTTCTTGTAGAGCTATTGTGATAATTATGTAGGGTAATAATATATGTAAGAGTCTAAGAACAATTTCTTGCACATACTAATGGCTCACTAAGTTAGCTATTATTATTAAAAGAACTTCAAGTAGTAAGTACAACTATTACTACTACTTTTATTTACTTTGGTTTCTTTAAAAGTGTTTTTGTTATTGTTTTGTGTGTGTGAACTGTCCTGGAAGCCCAATTTACTATGTTAACGACTTAATAACCAATTTAAAAATTACTGATTTACAGTTCATTACTTGGTGACTTCTTGTCTAATAAATGTATGTTGCGCTATATGATAAGTCTTGATAAATAATATATAGTCAGATAGTCTTTACTAATATTTACCTTTGGTCTTATTTTTATGATAAAGTCTTACAGCACTTTATTAGACAGGATGGTTTATAATTTCAGTTTATAATATTAAGTTCCACACCCAGAATATTTACACAGGTACTTTTTTTCTTGCATGTGATGTTTTTAGTGGTATTATGCAAATTGCTTTGTGGGAAGCACCAGTTGCCATATAATTAATAAGATATATTTGATTATCTTATGACATACTATAAAAAAAGATATTTTTTGTTTTAAGGAAATTAACAGTAGAGGAAAATTACAGATTGGAGAAAGAGGGGAAACTTTCCAAAGCAGATGAAAAGATAAGTCATGCATTTGAGGAGCTGGAGACATACAGGTATCAAATATATTTTACTCCTTTCTTTTCAAGGTGGGGAGGGTATCAAAAACCCAATATCAGAAAAAGTAATAAAGCAACCAAAAAAAATAAACCCAATATTTTTCTGATGATTTTTCATTTGGATATCTTGCTATTATGCAATTACACAGAAAATATAAGAAGGAAAAAAATGTTTTCCTTTCGGTGTGTATGATTTTAAATCTCTCACATTAGTTGTACTTGAACATGGGAAATTCTATTTTATGTTAATGTGAATAAATTTATGAATAGCCATTAATTTCAGGGTCTTTCCTTTTTGGTTAAAATGGGGAAGAATGTGTACAATATTAAGGAATTCGGGAAGTCTGCCTCAAAAAGAGTGAACCACAACTAAAGGTCTGAAAAAGTGTTCATATGTCTGGTTTTTTCCTTGGTTCACTCATCATTAGTTCCATGGAAATAATAGAAAACCTAGAGAAAATAAGGTGGAAGATTTAGCAGTGTCCCAGATAGTTCTTATATTTCATTTTGTGTTAGAAGAATAAGCTTGGGTTTTATCCAAAAGAAGAAATTATTTTACTAGTTGTGTAAAGGTAGTAAGTAACATTTTACTTCACACAGACAGCTAATTTCTTAGAATTCTGTTAAAATTATAGATATCAGAATAAGTTTTCCAAGGTCATACTGCATAAAAATAAAAACAAACCAATATACTATATAAATTCTTGCATGACCATTGGTTTAGGTAAACCCAAGTAATAGTACTCTTAAAGCACAATTAATGTTAAAATTATGTCAAGAAAAATATACTGCTTTAGAAGTCTTAAAGGTGATTGATGTGTGAAGTTCTGGAGTTATTTTTTATATTAAACAAAGCACTTTAGGTGTTTTAACTGATATTTTCAAGAGACATAGTATATCTTCTCATTTCTTAGTATATGTTAATAGTAGAATGATTATTCCTTATAGAAAGCGAGCCAAAGATCTTGAGGAAGAATTGGAGAGAACCGTTCATTCTTACCAAGGGCAGGTATGTGTGTGTGTGTGTAAATTAAAACAATTATGATTTGTTTGAGTTGTTTATCTCTATTTTGATACAGGAATATAGTCACTTGATAGTTGCACACCTCTCTTGAGGTTTTGCACCTGTCTGTGGGACATTTATAGGGAGCCAAATTTCTGGAATAAGAGAGCTTGTTTAAAATTGCCATGTGTCCTGCTTCTTTGAGAATGTGGATTGAATAAACATATACCCACATTGGGCTCTCATATTCACTTGGGCTAATTATCTCTTAGTTGGTAACTCATTGTAGTTGATTATTGCATAAAACAAATTTACTAGACAAAAATTCATTCAGTTTTTATTTTAAATCATGTGTATATGAAAATTTGCTTTAAAATGTTACTTTTCAGAGATGCTTGAGTTATTTTTGAGTTTATAAGTTGTGTACTAAATCATAGTGGTAGATGCAAAATTTTTTATTTAAGAAAATCAGTAGTATTTTAATGAATTTCTTTTTCAGATTATTTCCTATGAGAAAAAAGCACATGATAATTGGGTAAGTATCAAATTCTCTTTGTCACGTTGTTCTTTTTCCTAATTTAAATGAGCGGTTTAAAAGGTACACTTCCACACTGCAAATTAAGTTAGTATTAAATAAAATCAGTTTCTTTTAATTTTACTGGTAGCGAAATTATGTTCTTTTTTTTTTTTTTTTTTTTTTAATTTTCTTTATTTGACAGGGAGAGAGTCAGTGAGAGAGGAATACAGCAGGGGAAGCGGGAGAGGGAGAAGCAGGTTTCCTGCAGAGCACGGAGCCCGATATGAGGCTGGAACCCAGGACCCTGGGATCATGACCTGAGCCAAAGGCAGATGCTTAACAACTGAGCCACCCAGGCGCCCCTGACATTATGTTCTTTATGAACGAAATACTTTGTTATAACACAGTTATTCACAGAAATCTGATTTTTCCCTCTTTGCTTTTACTTTGCAAGGATCTTACTTTCTATCTGTGGGAGGTGATGTAATGTTCATGGATTAATTGTTTGAGGGCCCTGGATTGCCACCAGTACTTGTGGACAAATTACTTAAGATTACTGGGCCTGTTTACTCATCTGTGAAAACAACAGATTGAACTAAGTGATATTAAAAGCCTCTTCTAGTCATGAAAGTCATACAATTCGGGTATCTGATTCTCAGTGTTGAATTACTTGATACACATCAAGAAAAAGATTATTGTGAGAAATGGCATGTCAGTGCTCCCAGAGGAGTACTGTGTGAGGAAATGATAAGGATGCAGGTTTTACTAACCATAGGAATGATCCGTTTAACATGTAGAACTGTTAAAATAGCTGGCGTTTGTAGGACTTGTCCCTAGGAGTCTTCAAGGGGAGACAGTTTGCACAGCGGGTGAATACATGGAGTCTGGGGTCAGCCTGTCATGGTTGGTATCCTGGTTCTACCACCTGTAACAACCATTCTTGTTTCCTTACCCGTAAGGAAAGATATAGCAGTAGTACCTATTTCATAGAGTTATTATGATGAATAAGTAAGATAACTCACGTAAGGCTGTTAGCCAGATGCCTGACACATAATAAGCCCTCAGTACATGTTAACTGTTACTACACTATTGCACTGTAACTTGGGAGATATTTCTTAGATGTGGATATTTCTTGGAGTGGAGATTCTAGCATAGATTCTGAATTAGACATGTTGAATATCAGGGCTCTTCCCATTTCTCAGATTTTGTACTGAGGGTTCAAGTGAAGTTTTGTTATTGAATTAAGCTGGGCTTGGGAGATGAATTAAGTCTTTTTCACCACTCCCTGTTACTTTCTGAATACTAAGAACAGATAATTTTTTATTTATTTATTTTTTTTTTAAAGATTTTATTTATTTACTTGAGAGAGAGAGACAGTGAGAAAGAGCATGAGCAAGGAGGTCAGAGGGAGAAGCAGACTCCCCATGGAGCTGGGAGCCCGATGCGGGACTCGATCCCGGGACTCCAGGATCATGACCTGAGCCGAAGGCAGTTGTCCAACCAACTGAGCCACCCAGGCGTCCCAGAACAGATAATTTTTTAAAGATGAGAAGAGCGTTAAAAAAAAAATGAGAGAAACTTTAGTGTCTTGTGTTCTAAGCACTATACTTAAAGGCATTTTGCATATATAACTCATTCAGTCCACATAAGAACTGTAAAATAGGTATTATAATTCAAATTTTACAGATGAGAAAATAGCCCAAGGTCACATGACCAAAGAGTGAAGGGTAAAGATTGAAATTTTTTATTCCAAGTCTGAGCTTTTTCTGTTATTGTACATTGCATTTCTTGTTTAGTAAATAATGACATTGACTTCATGTTAAAACATACAAAAAAGGGGTACCTGGGTGGCTCAGTTGGTTAGGTGTTAAGCATCTACCTTTGGCTCAGGTCATGATCCCAGGGTCCTGGGATCAAACTCCACGCAGGCTCTCTGCTTAGCAGGGAGCCTACTTCTCCCTCTTCCTCTGCCTGCCACTCCCCAACTTGTGCTCTTTCAGTCAAATAAATAAAATCTTTAAAAAATGCAAAAAATATCCTTTATGTCTTAAAGTGTTTTGTTTTTTTTTTTTAAGATTTTATTTATTTGAGAGAGAGAGAAAGAGAAAGGGTGCACATATAAGCAGGGAGAGGGACAGTGGGAGAGGGACAGTGGGAGAGGAAGAAGCAGACTCTCCACTGAGTAGCGAGACCGATGTAGGGCTCCTGACATAATGACCTGAGCCGAAAGGCAGATGCTTAACCAACTGAACCACCCAGGCATCCTTCATTTTTTTTTTTTTTTTTAGATTTTATAAAAATAATGCATACTTACTGAATAAAAAGTTCAGACTATATAGAAAAGATGTACAAAGAAGTAATAAGCAATATCACTTTCATTTATTCTATACCTAAAAAAATATATTCAGACATAAATCACAGGTATGTTTTAAAAAATGAAAACATACTATATATTACTGTTTTATATTCTGCTTTATTTAAATATATTATAGATATTTTTCTATGAATATTTTATATCTATATAAGCCTTTCCCATTTGATAAATGTTTCCTTTGGTTCTACTTTTTTACTATTACAAATAATTTCACAATTTCAGATGTTACTTTTTTTTTGAGCATTTCTTTGTTCCATCCCATTAGATTTCATCTTTTCTTCCTCTGAACTCACATAATACTTTGCTTTTATGTGTTCTGTGGCAAGTACTGTGGTCGTTTATAGTTGTCCTTACCACAGATTTAAACTTAAGATAGGGACTGTTTCTTTTCCCTTAATACTTACATGTATAGATGTTTTTTTTGATGCTTTTTTGCGTATTTTTAATATGCAATTATAGATGCTTTTTTGCATATTTTAAGTATTTAATATCTGAATACAGTGTGGTCATTCAGTGAAATGCAGTTTTACCTAACCTTTGAAGTGTAAGCTTTTCAAAAGACTCTAATCATTTAGCATCAGTGATTTATATTTATATTTTTTGTAGATATGTCGTTCATATTGATAGCATTGTAATATTAGTCAAATTTACTTTTGACTTATTAACTTTTCATTGTCTTATGCCTTAAAATCAAGAGTAAATAGTTATACTAAATGTGTGGAAAACATTTAGAAGTGGCTTTGGTTCTGCATTATTAAATGAATTGGTATTTTATTAACTAAAATTGTTATGGTGTAATATTCTTTTTATCAGTATAAAGTTGATTTTATGCTTATATGTTAGAAAGTGATTTATACATGAAATCTTTTTGATAATAATGCTAAAATATGGTTAAGCTTTATTTTGTGTCTGTGAGGAATATTTAACATACTTTATTCTTTGGCCAGTTAATGTCAGTTTTAATGTGTACTTCATAATTTTAAGTGAATACATTTGATCGATCTTTTTACTTATAAAAAGTTATGGTTATAAATTGAGTTAATTTGCCTACCTTTGCATGATAAATATATTTGCCCAAGTGGATTGCATTAGTTTGGCCAGGTCTGATATTCCAGACACTGTTGCTTCTTAACTGGAGAGTTCACAGAATGACTGGAAGACATGCAGCATTCCATACACGTTTAACCTTTGCCCACAAACTGTTTAGGAATATTGTATGTTCTTGGTATTTATTATAAGTGTAAATTTATTTTATGAAACATACGTACTCTGATTTTCTAACTTTTTATTACATAAACATTTCACTAAACAAATGTAAGACTGTAGGAATTGATTTTTAAAATGCTATGTGCTGAACAGACATGCTGCACACTTTGATTATATTCAGCCATTTAAAAAATGTCCTATATGGGCATGCTGTGAAGCTGTTATAGACCTTTATGGTTTCACTAAATGGTAGTGATTCCTCTTCAAAGACAGCTGTCTATGATATTATAGCCAGCGTACATGTGCCTAATGATTCTGAGTCTCCATTCCCATCACCCTAAGCTTGGGTCTTCTTACATTGCTTTTGTCATATTATTTGGATTTTACAGCACCAAATGCTGCTGATCCTTGACTCCACATCTATATAACAGCATTCATTGGCAAGTACATGATCAGACTCCAGCCTTGATACTGATAGGAAACTCATTCCGTTTTTAAAAATTCCCTAAGTTAAAAATTTTACATTGACTTTCTGAAATGGATATGTAATTGATTATGATATTTATGAGTACTTGCCTATCTTTCATTTTACATTTGTTTGTGTTAGTTTTAAGTGTATTTTCAAAAAAAGATTAAAAATTTATTATTTTCTTTAAGTTGGCAGCTCGGAATGCTGAAAGAGCTCTTAATGAATTGAGGAAGGAAAATGCTTACAATAGACAAAAGTAAGTATCTTTGCGGGAACACTTTAAAGCTTTAGTTTAGTACTTTATTTTTAATTGTTATGTATTATATAATGCTTTTGTAGAGATAAATATGCATGAATCCAGCATATCTGATGGTGAAATATTTATTTTATTATGAGTTACTAGATTCTTTTGTTTGAAACACTTGTCTTAGAGAAGTTATTTTAACAGAAGTAAACTGTTCACTTGTTCTTCTGTAAAAAGTATAACAAAAAAATTCTTTTTTTAAATCAGAGTAGGAAGAAGGCATTTACAGGGGATGGAAAGAGAAAGGACAAATTTCTGATGTAGTAATTTTCAGAGTACTGGCATCTTTTAGTAGGTGAATGGGTAGAATAAATGTTAATTGTTTCATTCTCTGACTTTCTTTCATTGGATGACAATGCCTTATAAATAAAATGAAAGGGAGAATGAAAGTTTACAATGTATAATCGAAGAGAAGAATAAATTCTTTTCTAGGAGGATAGAAAATAGTCTTCCTAGGTGTTAAAGTTTCTTGCCAGAGTGTACTATTAACATTATCCAGTATTAGTTTAGTCTCTTTACTTGTCTTTTCTACTCTGAAATTAAAACTACATGATTAAATATTTTATTTCAGATCCGATGATCAAAAACTAGAAATATGATTCTTTTAAGATGTCACATCTTTCAGATAAAAGGCCTAAGGAATGAAAGAGTAGGATGAGTTCACTGGATTCCTTTTTTATGTTCTGATTGGAATCAGGGGTAACATTACATTGGAAAGCAGAAGTGACTCAGAGCTAGGAGCCTTGTGTTTTAATCCTTGCACTTTCATTTTGAATAAATCATGTAAACTTTTTGCTCAGTTTCCTTCGTTGTAAAATGATAGATTTGAACTGGTTGACCTTGGAAAGCCCTGCTATTTCTAAATTTTGGGTTCTGGGATTATGGTATTCACTGTAGTCTAGTTTTTTTTTTTTTTTTTAATGATTTTATTTACTTGGCAGAGAGAGAGGCAGTGAGAGAGGGAACACAGCAAGAGGAGTGGGAGAGTAGAAGCAGGCCCCCAGCTGAGCAGGGACCCCCCCCACCCACCCCATGCAATGCGGGGCTTGGTCACAGGACCTGAGCCGAAGGCTCAAGTCTCCAAGGGCAGATGCTTTTAAGGACTGAGCCACCAAGGTGCCCCCACTGTAGTTCAGTTTTGAAAACAGAACAAAATAAAGTGATTTCAAAACTCAATAAAACATCACTATCATTAGGCGAAAAGAAGCCTGTTACCCCAAAATAAGTAGTGGGGTTATAGAAAGGTGTTTTGGTCAGAATATTTGTTTGTTTGTTTCTTTTGGTTTCTTTCTTTCTTTCTTTATTTTTTTAATATTTATTTATTAGACAGAGATCGCAAGTAGGCAGAGAGGCAGGCAGAGAGAGTGAGCGAGAGAAAGGGAAACAAGCTCCCTGCCAAGCAGAGAATCTGATGCGGGGCTTCATCGCAGGACCCCAGGATCATGACCTGAGCTGAAGGCAGAGGCTTTAAACCACTGAGCCACCCAGGCGCCCCTCTT
This sequence comes from Mustela nigripes, assembly GCF_022355385.1. Taxonomy (NCBI): domain Eukaryota; kingdom Metazoa; phylum Chordata; class Mammalia; order Carnivora; family Mustelidae; genus Mustela; species Mustela nigripes. Next base: position 87,263,165 of record NC_081569.1, read on the forward strand.
TTGGTTTCTTTTTAAAATTTTAATTCCAGTGTAGTTAACACACAGTGTTCTGTTAGTTTCAGGTGTACAATATAGTTATTTGACAATTACATATATTACTCATCAAAATAATTTTAAAGCATGTTTTTTCTATGTAGATATTGAGGTAGTGAAAAGTACCTTGTACTTGGTAGTGGCATTTTTCTTGAAATGTGGGTGCTTTTCTTGGATGAGTAACTTAGAGATGTTTGTTCTTTATTTGCAGATTAACTGAAACAGAGTTTAAATTTGAACTTTTAGAAAAAGATCCTTATGCACTTGATGTTCCAAATACAGCATTTGGCAGAGGTAGTTTTTTTTTTTAAACCCTTGTTTAAAATACATATATATATATATGTATATATTGCACATAACCTTTTATATTAGTATAAATTAATACTACTATTTATAAATATTCTAGATTTTGGAACCAGGATTCTATTTTGAGTTCTGGCACAATCTCCCAGGTTTCTGAGTTTTGTTTCCCTAGCAAAAAATGTAAATAATTGCTGCTTCCATTTCTCAGTGGGCATTTGTAAGATGATGTCTATTTAGTACATTGAGCTCCTTGCAAAACAAAGTGCTTGGCACATAGTCAGGTAATCATAATTATTTTATAATAATTATATAATTATTATAATAAATAATCATAATTATTTTAGGGGAGAATGAATAAGGAGTGCTTAAATGGAATAATGTTGTGACTATTTATATATCCACTATCTTTGGAATTTGCTTAAAATATAAAAACAAGAATTAGAACAGTCGTTTTTAATTATTTAAAAGAGTCAGTTAAGGTGGGAAAACAATCTGAGCATTCTTTGCTTTAATTACCTCAAAGTGAGGACCAGTTCTTTGGAAGATGTATTTAATATTTTTGTCCACTCATTAAAGACTTAGCATTTTTAATGATCTCATACTATTCCAAATAATTTAAATTTTTCAAAATAATGTTTGATTGAATTGGAATTAAGCATCTAAGGCAGTGAAAATAAAGCTATCTTCATATAGGTGGAATTCCATTTTAATAACTGTTTTGAAGGTATAAAAGTCACTTTTGAGAGTCTAATTTCATTAAAATTAAAGTTTATTTTTACATTTAACAAAATAGCAGATTATTATTAATTTCAAATAGTAATAAAGTTTGGAGTGGTGGGAATTATACAGAAGGAATTCTCTTCTGGATCTAAAGCATAAGTTTCAGAAAAATTAAATAAAACTTTGATCTTTTGTTGTAATAATATTTACGTATTTAAAAAGTATTATTTTGGTGGTACTTAAGCTTGTTTTTTGATGTTCTTGACTTTTGATCTTTGGAAGCATAATCATTACTTGGGAGTGGTGAAGTTTGTAAAATGATAGGGCTCTTGGTTCTTTATAAAGTGATTTATTTGATGAATAAATGTGATCTGAATTTTCAGTGGCAATGAATCAGAAGTAATTTCTGGTGCTTCAGAGGATTTTGCATTTCTACAATAGTACAACCCTCACCAGCCAAAATATCTGGAAGCATATTGCCATTAAAAGCAAAACCAAACAAACTTCATAGCCTGCAAATCCTCTTATACCTCTAAAATATCACTAAATATCACCATTATCCTTTACTTAGTAGTGTATGGTTATTTAAGTGTATTAGTTACCAAGAGGATAATGTTTTTATTGACTAGTGTATCTATTTGGTACACAGACTTTAAAAATCTAGGGTTCCATATTTAATTCTGTCCCATATTAGCAAAACCCAAGGCATAGTTAGTATTCAAGAAGTGGATTAAACTTAAATTGGCAATAGGTGACCTGATGGAAATTGTTGAAATGGAATTCTAATCTATAGTGTAGCTAATTGAAACTATGAATTTAAATTTGCTGTTTTAATTATTCCAGAGCATTCCCCATATGGTCCCTCACCATTGGGTCGACCTTCATCTGAAACGAGAGCTTTTCTCTCCCCTCCAACTTTGTTGGAGGGTCCACTCAGACTCTCACCTTTGCTTCCAGGGGGAGGAGGAAGAGGTATATTGTTTAAACATCTTTATTACTCTAGATTTCTTCCTTATTTTATATTTTCATCTCAACTTATCTTTAAAATAAACCTTGGGAAAATACAGGCATTCCTTGCACTTATTGTGGGTTACTTTTGTTTGGAAAAGGAGCTCTGTGATATCTAATTTTAATATATTTTTCTCTTAGAAACAGGATATAATAGGTTATATTTTGATCAAGCACTTGATGTGTATCTCTTTAAATCATTTGGCTTCTTAAAAACTGTATTTTATAGCACTTTATAAAGAACACATAAAATATGATAACAATCTAACATGGCATAAAATTGTATGTTAATGAAATATTATTAAAATGTAGAAATTCCAAATTCTTTTTCTACTTTATTATCATGATCTTTTATTGTAGAAAATCAGAAAGTGAAAGAGCCTTCTTTTTAGAGTGGAGGAATTAGAAGTACTATCTTATAGACCAAGTTTTGATGAGAGTCTTAAAGGAGACCTAAATGATTTCTTAATATTTTGATAAACTGACCCAAGATTGTCTGCTTTGTTACCTACCTGTATGGGTTTTTGAGAATCTCAGCAGCTATTTCAAACCTATGTGTTAGCTCTTGGTCTTTCTGCATTTACTTCAGCACTCACCCTTGTGTTACCTATGTACCTGGAGTTTTCCTCTTTTGATCTTTTACCATGCTTTGTTCACTTTGTCAGGTTGCTTTAAAATTTTCTCTTGAATTGTGGCAAAAAGCAAAGATTTAGAAAGTACTGTTTATTCTCAAATCAAAAGTCTCAGGTTTTTAGCCTCATCTGTGTTGTATGAGAGCTGGTAAGCATTCTTCATCAGTGTTGTGACCCCCATTCTGCCCCTTTTATTAGTGATTTTAGCATATTGAATCTGACTAAAAACACCAAACTAAACCCAACTTATAAAAGCTCATATAATGAAATGGATACTACTTATCAAAATAGTCTCTCATGGAGGCTGTAATTCCCAATTGAACCTACTATTATTTTAAATATTTTTGGAGCTCTTTCTTTGGGATTGTCTCCAAAGAATGAGAGAATGAATTTTCTACTTTATGGTTATGGGATGTTCTCCCTTTGCCCATCTCCTGTTTACATAATCTTTCCTCATCCTCGGTTTGGTACACTTAGCACTGGTCTCTCCTACCTCCCAGTCCTACCTACTGATTGGGCTTACAACCTGGAGACATTTCAGAGAGAAGCTTTTCTTGTCTTGGCTTTGAACTGAAAACTGGGGAAAGAGTGAGTTGCAGACTGATACTTGGAGTCCTGGGAGAGCTTTGCCTTAAGCACTTTAGGAAGGGGACTAATTTCGAAATTCACATGTGTGCTATGAATGCACTAGAATTCATCTTCCCCCTAATTTTTTTTTACTCTGAACAGTAAGAAATATATTTTCATGTTCTATTACCCATCAACATAAATGTAATAGAAACCATTTACATGTTTTTTATGCTTTCTGATACTTTCTATTCATTTCTATTCCATTTCATTAAAAAAATTGCTGCTTAAGAGTAAGTTGATTTTATGCACCACGATGGGTTGCAGCCAGCTGTCTGAAAAACAGTGCCCTAGAAATCAGGGTATAATTGGCTAAACTGCAAATATGAATCACTGGAAGTTGAATAACATAAGTCAAGGATTGCTTGTAGTCAATTGAATATTTGGAGTAAGAGTGAAAATTACCTTTGATTTCTCCTCTCCTATTTAAATTACTTTCCTCTCCTTTTTAATTACTTTCAAGAAATAATGTGTTTAGATTATTTGCAGGGGTGTTTTGCTATTTTTTAGAAAAGCTACGGAAGTTTTAGGTAAGTTATCAGTAGGTCTTAAAAGAGTTGCTTTGAAGTAAATTTCCTGTGACCCATCCAAGAAGGATGATGAGTGCCCTTTTCCTTTGTTTTATTATCTTTTTAAAATTGAAAGTTTGGGTGAGATACATGTTCAAATAAGATGGAGTATAAGGAAAATAATTTCTTTTTAGAGTAACCTTATTGTAACTTTTGGTGTGAATGCAAAGCATTTTCAAGTTTGTAATTTTTCACCTGGTAGTCATTTGGCCTGTGCTTTGGTTCTCTGAAAGGAAGCAATCAAAAGAAGGCCTTTGTCTCCTTTAAAGATCTGTGCTTCACTCTAGATGAACCCAGCCTAATTGACTTTTGCACATTTTTTACCAATTTAATTTTCTGCTTTTCCAGCCTTTTTCTTCTAATGAACTTATTAAAAGGATGAATAGGCTGGAAGGGAAGATTGAGGGAAATTAATAGAATACAGAAGTATAAGGAAAAGAGATAGTTGACCTTCTGAATATAAAAGTTTACTCTTGACTGTACAAAGGGAGTAGATAAAAAAATATTAAAAGATTATATTTGTTTATATATAATAGGATTCTTATACTGATATGAACAAGTTACCAAGAAAACGTCAGATTTGTTTTAGTCTCTTAAAGGTATACTGAAATGTGGAAAACATTTTAGATTTCTATTAAAAAGTTGTTGTTGTTGTTTTTTAAATAAAAGTTATTCCTTGAAAGGAAAGGGGTTTTGTTTTCTGGGCAGTATAAATTTGGGAAGATCTTACTCTCCCCTCAGTAATAGATAAGTAAAGTATTAACATATTTTGTTATTTAGTGTTTAAAAAATTGTTTATTTGTTTTTTTCCATTTTAATTGAATATGTTATTAATTGAGGTACTGTTCTTTTTGTGGTCATAAGAAGGGAACTTTATAATGATGATGATCTTTTATAAATGTAAGCATGCTGATTTCCTTATCCAAATGAGTGTTACATTGTTCAAAGTGTTTATTCCAACTGTGCTGTTGTTTTTGAAACTCTTGTTTTAGACTTTCCTTCAGAGTTGTGAACTCTTTTTGAAGGTGAATTTGATATTCAGAAATTGCTAAAAGCCCTTTAAAGCCAAATTTATCTGGTGGGTATAAAGTTTGTAATCAGACTGGTTAAAATCATTTTTGGACAGAAGTAAAGTCCTGTTTCAACATTGAGATGCAGTTTCTTGAGTGGCTTTTAAGTTAATCTGAGTGCATTTCTAAAAGAGTTGTTCTAAAAAATACTGTGAGTAGTTGTAGAATTATTAAAATAGGTATATAGAGTCTAGGATGACAGCTTTAAAAGAATCATGCTCTTTTTGACTATTGGCGTATTAGTGTAAGCAACAAAAACCTCATTTTATAAATATTTTATTCCATTTTATTCTATTCTGGTATAGAAATCTCTACTTTGCAATTTACTTTATACTCCTATTTTTCAGGCTTAGTATTTATAATTCACAGCTTAGCCATTGATTTATGTATAAATGATGATGGTGGTAACATTTCTAAATGACTTTAATAGACAGTTGTTTGTTTATATACATTGCAAAATTATTATTTCCTCCTTGTCCTAGACTTTGTCCTAGGCTTTGGTAAGATAGAATTGTAGTCTATTGTGTCTTACGGAAACTTTGTGGGAATCTGATTGTTCTCACTTTTTACAAGCTGCCTGGGTTTCATTTGATGATATGTCTTTAATACTTTTTTAGGTGAAACAATTGTATTTTTTTCTTTAATTAGGCATAAGAGGCCCAGGGAACCCTCTGGACCATCAGAATACCAATGAAAGAGGAGACTCAAACTGTGATAGATTAACTGATGCTCACAGAGCACCTTCAGACACTGGATCACTTTCACCTCCGTGGGAGCAGGATCGTAGGATGATGATCCCACCATCAGGTATGGAAAGAGTATAATTATTTATATTTGAAAGGCAACCAGTCTGTGCAACATAGAGGAATGGAAGAAAAGAGGAGTACATGTATGTCCTGTCTTAGGAAAAACCCGATACAGGGGCACCTGGGTGGCTCAGTGGGTTAAGCCTCTGCCTTCAGCTCAGGTCATGATCTCAGGGTCCTGGGATTGAGCCCCGCATCGGGCTCTCTGCTCAGCAGGGAGCCTGCTTCCTCCTCTCTCTCTGCCTGCCTCTCTGCCTGCTTATGATCTCTCTCTGTCAAATAAATAAATTAAAAAATCTTAAAAAAAAAAAACAAAAGAAAAACCATGATACATATTAGAAAATAACAGTAGCATAAATTTCCAAACATGATAATTAGGGGTAATTGTTCAGGTTATAGAAGTCTGCTTTGCTCCCCTCCAACCCTCCTGTGGAATATCTTTATTATTTTTATTGCTCATAAGGGATATATATTTATATTAGAAAATCCAAACAATTGTGGGGTGCCTGCGTGGTGTAGTCAGTTAAGCCTCAGACTCTTGATTTGGGCTCAGGTCATGATCTCAGGGTTGTGGGTTTGAGCCCCTCACTGGGCTCCACGCTAAGCACAAAGTCTGCTTAAGCTTAATTCATTCTACTTTTTGTCAGTTCCTCCTTCCTGCTGTCTCTCAAATAAATAATAAATAAGTCTTAAAATCTACGTAATGGTGAAATGTGTAATTAGGAAAGTGAAAAAATCTCAATCTTCCCCAAATCTTTTCCTTCTCCCTTTCTTTCTTTTTAATCATGTCTTTTCTTATAAGGATAGTAGAAAACAAAGGTATGAAAGCAAGCAAACAAGGAACCATTTGTTTTTATTTTCCGTATTTCAGTCTCATTGGTCATGTGCCTTCCACATAGCTTTATCTTGTTGGATCATGTGTGGTGTGTATCTGAGTTTGACCAGAATACCCTTGTTTACTTGTACACCCTTCCTTTTCTCTCAGGGCGAGCTTTACGTCCTCCATAACACCACGATTTCGGTTCCTCCAGTCAGAATTTAGTAGGCCACTACTCATAATTTGTATACCTCTTTAGTAAGGCATTGGCCACATTGTATTTATTTCTGTCACTATTAGACTATAAAGTATGGACTGTATCAAAATCAACTTTATATAAGTAGTGCCATGTATACATTAAGCCCTGGTAGATTTCAGGAATAAATTATTTTGTCCAGTGGAGGGCACCATGGTTATATGATTTATAAAATAGCAAGCTTGTAGCAAAATTGTTTTTCTTTTTGATTTTGTATTTCTGAGGTTGCTGATATTGTGGGGGGATGTATTTTAGAAGCAAAATAATGATATAGTATGATATCTTGAGACTTGCTTAAGAAAGAGTTGGGACGTTTTCAGGCTTCCCCGTTTTATCCACTTGCCCAGCTCTGCCATTTAATTAATCCCATGTTTGAAGTAGAAAGGGAAAACTTGGTTTAGATCTCAGTCATTGGTATTGGTCTTCCTTTAATTGGGCTAATAATTCAGACCCATTGAGACAGTTTTTTGCTAAGATTCTGAAAGAGGGAGGAAATGAGCCTGAGGCTATCCACCCAGATCTTTCTTTCCTGATTCACATCCCTGGGCCCTTGGGAGCTCATTAAATATAATTCTTTCCATTAACTCTAGTTGATGCTGAGTGGTTTCCTTGGCTTTGTGTGGGAGAGGTGTGTCAGTAAGGTCCCATCTGGCTGAGTCAGATGAGTAATGACTTATCCAACAATGTGTGGAGTTCACATTATGCACCACTGCTTAGGACAGTCATGGAAAGCAGTTTGCAGCTGTTTTTCCATATTTCTATGGATAAGAAAGAGCCACACAGTTCACCCCTTTTGACTTTCCTCTTATTTTTGGAGTTGGGCATATGCATAACTAATCTGTCAAAATCTGCCATCACCTGTCAAAGATGAGATAGACTACCTTTATTTTTTTCAAGAATGATGAGTTCTACAAGTACCCAGGAATGACAGTTTTGTCATTGTAAGTGACCCTTGGGGACAGTGAAGGGTGGTTGCAGAAGCACCTGAGTCACAGTCTGTGCCCAGATTTGTGTCTGTCCAGGCGTCCTTAATCTGAGCATTGTGAACCTTCTGTTCATCTGTTGAGCGAAAGATCTTCCCCTTTAGTTTTGGAGGGGTGCTAACTGCCAAAATACTGAAGTTACTAAAAATTTGATCATTGATGACCTCTGAATGATATCTGCTTTGTTAACTACCTCTTTTATCAGTGTCTGTTTTGCTGAATTTCCTGATACACTTACAACATATTCCTTTTTTTCTTTCTTTGCTATTTCCTCAAATTATTTACTATTGTCTACCAAGAATGTGGTTCAGTTTTTTAGGAAGCAAGAGAAATGTCTATATTCTATCTATTAAACTTAAATAAACTTGATTTATTTTTACAAACTTGTTTTCTAGGCCAGCCATATCCTGATCCAGCTATTCCTCCACAAAGGCAAGACAGATTTTATTCTACTTCTGGCAGACTCTCTGGGCCAGCAGAACTCAGAAGTATTAATATGCCATCTTCGGATAAAGTGGGTAAGAAATACTTATGTGTATGTGTATATTTTTTAATAATGGTGGCATATGAAAGAATTGGAAGCTGAAAAAAGGACTAATAACTGGACATCTTTGGTAGCTCTTGATGCCAAAATCTTTCCTGAAACTTTCTAGTTTTATGTTTCTTGTTATATTGTATGTATCCATGGCATGTGCATATGTGTTAATGGTTGATTTGGGCATTATTGTAATGGGTTTACTATATTTAGCTATGATGTCCAATTTTACTCTATTCCATGATTAATTTTTAAAAATTTACCAGTCCACTTACATATATCCTACTTGGTAATCGGGAAAGTGAATGGAAATGGGAAAATCCACAAGAAAAATAATTTGCTTTGTTGTTGCTTTAATTAAGTACCTTATTTAAACATTACATACAAAGATAGATTTAACTAACATTTATTGAGCAACCTACTATTTGTCAGGCTCTCTTTTCCTTAAACCACCTCACAGCAACCCTCTAAAATTGCGAAATATATATATCCAGCGGATTAGTCAGAAGAGTGTAACGTTAAAAAGATTAAAAGCAAATAGAAACAAAATAAATTTATTGGTAAAATGTTTCTTCAGGACAGGGAATACATTGCAAGGCGGGGTTAGGCATTATCTGGCTGAAACATTTATTATTTTAGAAAAGGAGTCTTTTTGGAATAGTAAGCAGAGAAGGAGATCTATGGCCTAGATTAATTAAAATTAGTTTTAATTAAATAATTTCTTTCTAACCTTTGGATTTTGGATTTTGAAATTGTTTTCCCTCATTAATTCAAACTTTATGGAGTGACAGTGTATATGTGATTGGATGTCTATTTTTAAACTAATGCTATTTAACGTTTCTTACATGTCCTTTTTTGTTGTTGGAATCTAATTATCCAATTAGATAATTTTTAAGTGTCTACTGTTTAGAAGATGCCCTACGTGACATGGCAGAGAATATAATTATAATAAGGTATAGTTTCTGCCTATAAGAAGCTAATAATTAAATGTGGAGAAAGAAATATATATATATATATATCTTTCATATATTTTATATATCCATCAGGCAGTAATGCTCTAGAATTAAAGAATAGCACCTTTAAAGATTAAGACTTACAAAGTTGTAATAAATTATGGCTGCAACATGGAGTGTGAGTCAGGGAATATTGAAACAAGTAGTGAAAAGGTTAAGCAGTATATAGAGTTCTCGGGGCCTTGCAAACCTGTTCAAAACTTGGACCTTGTTCACAGGGTAATGGGAACACATTAAAGAAATAATCAGATCTGCATTTTAGAGAAATTACTGTGGATGCGTTTATGGTGAATAGGTTGGAGGGAGCAGTTAAGATTGCAGGCATGGTAACTTTTTAGGAGTCTGTGACAGGAATCTACGTCAGTAAGCGGGTAGTGATTTAGCAGAGGGGATAGGGATGCATAGATGTAAGCAGACATAGAGAAAAGAGAATTGGGAGGATTTAGGATTGAAAGCCTGTGGGAGTGTGGGGGAAGAAGGAGTCTTGGCTGATACCTAGATTCCTGACTATAGCATCTGGGCCATTCATCATCCTGAGACAAAGAACAAGGAACAGGAGCAAATTTGACAGGAAAGATTATAAGTTATGTTTTGAACTTATAAAATTAGCAGCACCTGTGATACACCTGCATGAATATTCAAAGAGTCAGTTCAAGCTTTGAAGTCCTAGTAGGGGGAATAACAATCTGAATCACACATCTGGAAGTCATTAGTTGGTATACATCAAATTAAAGGTGTAGGAGTGGATGGGATTTCTCGAAAGGAGAATGAAAGCAGAATGGGGCGGAGGTGGGAACTCCATGGAGACCATCATTTAAGGATAGACAGAGATAGTGAAGCCCACCAAAGAGACTGAGAAGGAGTGGCGAGCAGGGGAAGATAGAGAGAGAAGGGTGCCATCACAAAAATTGAAGGCTGAGAGAATTTAAAGAGAGAGAGAGAGAGTGGTCAATAATGGTGAGGAATAATATAAAATAAGGACTAAAAGTATATTTTAGTTTAGCAAAAAAATTTTTTTTTGATGTTGGGGAAAATAATTTCGGTGGAGTAGTGGATGTTGCAAATAGATTGCAGTAAAATGAGGACAAAATGAGAGGAATTCCAAATAATATATATAAAACAAGTATTGATTGCAGAAGAGAGGGGTAGCTGTAGGGGAATTTTCTTTTTCTGTGTTGTTTTTAAGTAGTAGTTGGAAGAGACTTGCTGATAGAATGGGTCTAGCAGAAAGGGAAGAGGGAGGCAACAGAGAGGAAGGGGAGAGATTCAGCGCACAGAACCAGGGTCATAGGTCGTCTAGAAGGAGACTTCTCCATGATAAGAGGAGGAAAAATCATACGAATTTGGTTGCTGATAGATTTATTTGTTTGATTACAGAAAGTTAAGGGAGTTTCTAAGTGACTGGTTTAGTAAGTTTGAAGAGATGGAGATTTAAAATTGCTGAGGAGAAATGTGGTTTGGAAGTTGCAGAATGATTAGTCATTGAGCAGCTGCAAGTATGGCTGAAAATCCATCAGCTTGGAGTGGGCTCTGTCTACACAAATCTGTGATTGTTTTACCTGCAGAGGTGCTGAATTGCAGGTATAGGTAGAGTGGAAGTGGAAAGTTGGATTAATATGGAGCTAGAATATTGTCACGTACATGTCGAAATATTGCCAGCTGGGTAAGGACATCGATGATTGGATGAAGTGATGGACTTAGAAGTCTAGTTAATTAGGGGTGGAAATGAAGAGAGGAGGAAACTAAAGAAAATGGAGGGAGACCAGAGGGCTGGAAGCTTCTGTGACAGGAACAGGTGTAGTGAGAATAACTAAATGAGAAGTCTAGGCGAGGATAAGTGTTGTGGTCAGAGAGAGGGTTGTTTGAATTTACCTTCTCATGGACCGAGCAGTTCTTGGTGAAGATGAAGTCCAGGAACATTTATTTTGAACAGTAGCTAAATTCAAATGCTAGTCTATGTTACCTGATGGAGGAATTAGGAAAGTAGGAAGGAAAGAGGAAAAGGAAGGAAGAGTGGAGGGAGGGCAAAAAGAAAGGAAGGAAAGACGGATAAGGAAGAGGGATGCCACCTTCCAGAAGTCTCCTAATGATGCACTTGCATCAGGGTTGCCTAGGAACAAGCCACAGAAATTCCTGCCACCTGCCTTTGCAGAACTTTTGAGTGTGCCACAGTTTCCAGTGACCCAAAGCTGTTCCTGCGGCCGCAATGCAGGATGCTGGTATCGGGCTGGTTTATGTACTAATGGGAGAATGAGAAAATATCAACAATCCCTTGTGATTGGGAGATTCGGTAGAAATGGAGTGATCAGTCATATATTTTTCATGGTTTAACTTTTGTGTTTAGATGGACCAATCTCTTCAGAAATGGAATCCACTAGAAATGATAACAAAGATGACCTTGGTGTAAGTATTGAAAGTGGAATTTTATCCATGTGCTCAGGAGCTTTTCAGACTCTTGGTTTATTAGAAGAGAAATTTAGCTGGCAGTCGATTTCTTGATATAAAGCTGCTTCTCCCATTTTTACAAATATATACACTCCCTATATAGCATTATAGTTGTTTCTTTTCTGGGTTGTACACTATGGTGATACAGTACAACTTATAGGCTAAAGGCTTGAGTTAGCTTACTAAAGTTAAACAGAAATTTGGATTTTCCCCTTCAATTTTTATTTGAATGTTTTAAAGTATATTTTTGTTATTACCTTTACAATTTTTGCTTTTGGTCACCTTTTTTATGTTGAAAATACAAACATAGGGCACCTGGGTGGCCCAGTTGGTTAAGCAACTGCCTTGGGCTCAGGTCATGATCCTGGAGTCCTGGGATCGAGTCCTGCTTCGGGCTCCCTGCTCCACGGGGAGTCTGCTTCTCCCTCTGACCTTCTCCCCTCTCATGTTCTCTCTCACTCAAATAAATAAATAAAATCTTAAAAAAAAAAAAAAAAGAAAATACATAAACATCTGTTTTTCAGTATGAACTTGATAAAAGAATGTATGTTTTGGTATTCTTGGACTACTCTTGTGTTTTATCTTTAGCCCGAGTATTACTTTTTTCAGTTAATATTTGTGATCGCAAAAATCCATCTGATGTAGAAAATAGAATCTTTCAGAAGAAACTATTAAGATTATTATAGACTGCTTTCTTTTAAACCTAAGATTTTTCAGGAAGATTATTGCAAATTTTGCTGTTGCTTTAGTGACCGCTGTTTGTCAATTTGTTACAGAATTTAAATGTGCCTGATTCATCTCTCCCCGCCAAAAGTGAAGCAGCGGGCCCTGGCTTTGTTCCTCCACCTCTTGCTCCATTCAGGGCTCCATTATTTCCAATGGATGCAAGGGGTCCGTTCATGAGAAGAGGTCCTCCTTTTCCTCCACCTCCTCCAGGAAGCATGTATGGAGCTCCTCGAGATTATTTCCCACCAAGGGATTTTGCTGGCCCACCGCCACCGCCATTTGCAAGTACGTTTTTTTTTTTTTTTTTAAACTTAGTGTGTGTTTTACAGAGTAAATCAAAGATATAATTCTAAGCTTTTCTCACTGTAGTAAATCATTACTTTTCCAAATTGGAAAGGCAGCCAGCCATTTGTAGACTGTAATGAGGCTTCCACGTGATTCATCCCAATGATATGGAATTATTTCTGTATTTCAGTAATTAGGAAAAATCATTGTTTTTTTTGCAGTGGTCTTAAATTAAGACTTAAATTATTTGTTTCTTATTTGATTAGAAAGTGGTTACTGCATCAATTAGTAAAAATAATTACAGCTTATATTTTAGCATTAAAATTACTAGCTAAAGTATTTTTAAAAGTTTTTTTCATAAGTAGTTCCTATGTAGTCCTACTTATTTAAAACCCAAAATATGTTTATCATGTTTAGACTAATTGTTGAATTTATTGAAATTCTTTCATAGCCTTACATAAGAAAAAAACAATTTTTTGCTTTTATATCTGTACATTGCCATTTAGAACTCTAGGTTTCTATAGAATAAATAGTTAACCAAACACTAGGCGGAAGGCTAGTATATGCCTGACATGGTATTTTTTCTCTCATTTCTCCTCTATTTTAAGGTTTAAGGTGAACTAAGATGAATTTTGGGGAAATTCAAGATAGTCTTTTTTTTTTTTTTTTTTTTTTTTTTTTTTTTTAAGATTTTATTTATTTATTTGACAGAGAGAAATCACAAGTAGATGGAGAGGCAGGCAGAGAGAGAGAGGGAAGCAGGCTCTCCGCTGAGCAGAGAGCCCGATGCGGGACTCGATCCCAGGACTCTGAGATCATGACCTGAGCCGAAGGCAGCGGCTTAACCCACTGAGCCACCCAGGCGCCCCTCAAGATAGTCTTTTAACTGTAAATGTTTTAGGATAGTATAAAATTAGAATTGGAAATTACTAGTCAGAATTTAAGTCTGGTGAAAATTATATGACATGAAAATGTTTTAATTTAATTTAAGTCTGGTGAAAATTATATGACATGAAAATTTTTAATCAAGCTTTATTATGTATTTTGAAATAATTTGAAAAGTGTTAAGATGTTAGGTTTTCATAGGACAAAAATTGTGGCTAAAGTTGGTGATGTTCCCTTCAATCCTGTGTAATTGAAGAGAATATGCTTTTACTCAATGTTGTAAAAATCATTTGTTAGATCAAGTAATTATTCTGGGGTCAATTTTTGAGTATGAACATAGGTATTATAAGTTATAAGCTAATCATTTAATAGAACTGAAGTACAGGTACTTAAAATTAAAAAATGTCTTTTACCAATCTCTTTGAACAGTGAGAAATGTCTATCCACCGAGAGCTTTTCCTCCTTTTCTTCCCCCAAGAGCTGGATTTTTTCCCCCACCCCCACGTGCTGAAAATAGATGTGAGTTCCCATCAGGGTTGACTCCACCTTCAAATGAGCCTACTACTGAACATCCAGCACCACAGCAAGAAACTTAACATGTTTTTGATCTCTCTTCAAAAGTAATTTTGACTTCTCTCTTATTTTCAGTTTAAGTAACGGCTGTTACTTAACCTATTATACTTTTGCTCACATAAGAGCTTAATGGAATTAAAACTCTCAGGATAGTATTTTGTAAATAAAGATGATTTAAATATGAATCTTATGAGTAAATTATTTCCATTTTATTTTATTCTAGATAGTATATTTTAATTTTATTAACAAATCCACTATCACATAAACAATGGGAGTTTTATATGTCATCTTGCAGTTGGGGGTGTTTTAAACTCCAAAGAACTTTTTGCCAAGAACTGTATTTACTATGGTTGTAGACAAATGTGAAGGTAACTTTATGCTTAATTAAATGAATTTTAATTGATTTAAAGACTTGTTTGGTATTGATAATAATAATAAAATCAGCTAGTTTTCCATAAATATGACTCCATTAGTTAGTTTTTTACTTTTCTCAATAGCTTTGAGGCTCAAAACTAATGCTTTATATGGATTTTTCCCATTTGATTATCTTACCAAGGTTGTACTCTCTTTCTTGCAAGTAGACATGAATGGCCAAAAGCAACAAATTAATACACTCTTTTTTTTTTTAAATTTAAGATTTTATTTATTTATTTGTCAGAGTGAGCACAGGCAGACAGAATGGCAGGCAGAGGCAGAGGGAGAAGCAGGCTCTCTGCTGAGCAAGGATCCCGATGTAGGACTTGATCCAAGGGCGCTGGGATCATGACCTGAGCTGAAGGCAGCCGTTTAACCAACTGAGCCCCCCAGGAGTCCCAAATTAATACACTCTTAAAAGTCAATATTGATTATATTCTAATTGATTTGTCTAAATAGTATTTTTTCAGAGTTGGGATCCTCTTAGTTCATTCACTAGCTTTTGGACAGTTTTCTATCTGGCTTGCTTTTCTCTTAATTTGTAAGATAATTACTGTTTTTAGTGGGGAATGTTGAAATTTGCTATAGAAATTTTGTATTTGGACTCAGTATCTTTAGAACGTTTCCTTAACCTTCTTTGTGTGTTTCCTCAGGCATGAATTCTATTATTATTAGTCTCCTCACACGTTAATATGATTATGAAAGGAAAGATAATTAAGTATAACTAATAAGTCTTAGAATACGTCTGTTGAGAAGTTGGTTGTTTTTAGTTGTTTACTTGGAATTTGTCCTCTGTGCCAAAAGACAGAAGGTGAAACATTCTTGAACAAAGCAGTCATGCACTGTAACTGGAGTGCTTCCTGCCAGCATTTCTGCAGATGCTCTCTGGAACACTTCTTGTGAGGTATTCTTACTCCTCCATTCTTACCTCACCTTAGGAGACAAGGTTGAACAGAAGGACTTCATGAAGTGAATTGCTTGGATAAGGTATTATGTAGATTGGGAACTGTAAAATCATCATCATAAACTTAGTGTTTAGAGGTTAGGTTTTAGGAGAAATAGATTGCTTTTTTAAAGTTGGAAATTTGGAAAGTGAAAGAAGAGAAACAGAACAGTGATGGAGAGTATTCCAGTCAAGTGAAACTTTTCTTTGCCCCAGGATGAAGGAGACCTGTTTTGACTTAAGACAGAAGACAGGAGAGTGGTGCAGGCAAGTCGAACCTCAGAGAGAACGGTAATGAAGTGAGAAGCCAGCATCAGAGAGGAAGCAAGGATAACAGTCAATGAGAGCACAGCAGAAGCCAGAAAGACTTGATATGGGCTGAATAGTTTGAAACACTTTGGGATTCCAGAGTAAATGAACATACTTTACTTACAAAAATATACATATATTTTGGGACGCCTGGGTGGCTCAGTTGGTTAAGCAGCTGCCTTCGGCTCAGGTCATGATCCCAGCGTGCTGGGATCGAGTCCCACATCAGGCTCCTTGCTCGGCGGGGAGCCTGCTTCTCCCTCTGCCTCTGCCTGCCATTCTGTCTGCCTGTGCTCGCTCTCTCCCCCTCTCTTTCTCTGATAAATAAATAAAATCTTTAAAATATATATATATATTTTTTTTTTTTTTTTTAATTTTTTTTTTTTTTTTTAAAGTTTTTATTTATTTTAAAGATTTTATTTATTTACTTGACAGGGAGAGATCACAAGTAGGCAGAGAGGCAGGCAGAGAGAGAAGGGAAAGCAGACTTCCCACTGAGCAGATAGCCCAATGCGGGGCTCGATCCCAGGACCCCGAGATCATGACCTGAACCGAAGGCAGAGGCTTTAACCCACTGAGCCACCGAGGCACCCCACAAAAATATTTTTTTAATAAAGAAGTATAACCAAGTGGGAATAAATCAAATAATAGCATTTTAGGATGAATAACAAGTTTTGTACATTTATTTCCAGTGATGCTTTCTAGTTAGTTTCTCTTTTAACTCTTTTTCTTTATTTAATTCTGATAAGATTTTAGAATTTTAGAAGGTATGCTTATACCTCTAATCTTTGATTTATCAACTTGATTGATTAAATGTATCAGTTTGTATGTTGACTCTTTGAGATGAAAAATTAGGACTTAACTATTGCCATCCTCATTTTCCTTTCTTCATGTTTGATACTTAACCACATTATGTTTGCTCTTGTTACTTTTGTAATTTTTATATATTTTAACCTTTGTTAATAGTTTTTCCTTGGGAAGGCTGGGTGTCTCAGTCAGTTAAGCATCTGCCTTCAGCTCAGGTCATGATCCCAGCATCCTGGGATTGAGTCCTGCATCAGACTTCTTGCTCAGCAGGGAGCCTGTTTCTCCCTCTGCCTACTTCTCTTTCTCTCTGACCCCCCCCAAAAAAAAAACCTTAAAAAAAATTTTTCCTCCTTATTCCTGTCCCCTCTTCCCCTACTCTGGCCCACATCCTATTTTCTCTTGGCTGTACATCATGTTTTCAAGGTTGCTAATAATAATATTATGCCTACAAGTGTAACGATGTTCTATACTTGGTCCATAGTTGAACTAAGGTTCAAAATCAATAAGGCGCATTTGTACTGTTATTGTTATTTAAATATTTTCACTATCAGGCCAAATTATATAGTAACTTTACATATCCTTCTCTGTGAATCCCAGTATCATAATTTCTGCATCACTCTAAAGAGAATATTCTTTTTTTTTTTTTTTTTTTTAAAGATTTTAAAAATTTATTTGAGAGAGAGAACGGGAGTGCGAGAGCATGGGCAGAGGGAGGGGCAGAGGGAGAGGGAGAAGTGACTCCCCACTGAGCAGGGAGTCTGACCTGGGTCTCTATCCCAAGAGCCTGGGATCATGATCTGAGCTGAAGGTAGACACTTGAGCAACTGAGCCATTCAAATGCCCCTAAAGAGAATATTCTTAAATATCAAGGTCAATCAATGATTTTTTTTTTTTAAGCTCACTCTCTTTCCCCTACCACTAATAGCCTAAAAAATATAATAACACATTTTGCTTAACTTTATACTTAGGCCTAGTGTACAGTTCTCCCTCCTACTTTTCTAATGTGACTTCTCCCCCCTCCCAATATTATTTGCCATTATCATGGCTTACTTGAAAAGAAAAAAATCTTCATGTCTTTTCTATTGGATATATTGTTATTTTTTCTTTTAAACACTTTAGTCTTGGCATTTCTTTGTATTCCCGTTGCAAACTGACTGGCTGGTTTCTAGCCCAATGAACAGAGCCTGCACTTTTCCTGATTTCTTGGGATTACTCTGTTGTTTCATAGACCTTCTATCTTGCTGGGGTTTTTTTGTTTTTGTTTTTTAAAATTCATTTTAAATTTTATTGTTTTATTGCTGTTCACTCTCAAGTTATTTCCTTAAGGATTTAGGGAATGTAAAATCTGAATCCTTCGCATGCCTAAAATCCCAATCCTTTACTCTCCCACCCCCTTGGTTTAAAGTAGTCTCATGCCCAGCATGGAGCCCAGTGTGGGGCTTGAACTTACAACTGTGAGATCAAGACCTGCACTGAGATCAAGAGTTGGACTCTTGGGACGCCTGGGTGGCTCAGTTGGTTGGACGACTGCCTTCGGCTCAGGTCATGATCCTGGAGTCCCGGGATCGAGTCCTGCATCGGACTCCCAGCTACATGGGGAGTCTGCTTCTCCCTCTGACCTTCTCCTCGTTCATGCTCTCTCTCCCTGTCTCTCTCTCTCAAGTAAATAAATAAAATCTTTAAAAAAAAAAAAAAAAAAAGAGTTGGACTCTTAACCAGCTGCACCACCCAGGCATCCCCATTCCCCTTTTTGGTATTAGTTTATATAGGTATGAAATTCTAGGTCAGAATTTTGAATATGTTGTGCTTTTAATATCAATTTAATACAATTAATTAATGCCAATATGTTGTTTCTTTAGAAGATTTTATTTATTTGACAGACAGCGATCACAAGTAGGCAGAGAGAGAGAGGAGGAAGCAGGCTTGCCGATGAGCAGAGAGTCCAAGGGGTTTTGATCCCAGGACCCTGGGATCATGACCTGAGCTGAAGGCAGAGGCTTTAACCCACTGAGCCACCCAGGTGCCCCCAATATATTGTTTTTTAATATCCATTGTTGCTGATGACATGTCTGAGGAATTTGATTCTGTTCTCTTTGTTGGTAACCTGATTTTTTCCTATAAAAAATTTTTAGGTTTTTTTTTTTTTTCTTTTATCATTGGTGTTCTAAAAGTCGTAGTTAGATGTAGCTACATGTGAGACATTTTCATTCATTTCTTGTTAGTCCAGGCCCTCTAAGAAGCAGATTCCAAGATGGAAGTAGATATTGAAGAGATTTATTGAGGGAGAACACCTATGAAGGATTAAGGGGAGAGAGTTCAAAAGTAGATAGAGAGACTCTTCAGACTGAGGTTCAGATTGACATCTGTGAATAGGAGAGAGGGAAGGAAGGAAGAGTTGGGTAGGCAGAGCCTCTGATTACAGTGCAGTTCCAGGAAAGCCTGAGCTGGAGCCATGGCACTCCCCGGGGCAAAGATTGCCTCTGAGAGGAGACCCTCATTTGGTGGGAACGGCTCTGCCCTAGTCCTCTTCCATGTTCTGTCCTTGGCTGGGAGCACCCCCAGGGAGAACCTGGACTTGGCATGAATGCTGAAGGTGCAGCAGCTAGAGGCTGGCAGCTACTATACTCGGCATCCTCTCTCTCTCTCTCTAAGTTTTTAATTTTTTATAAACATAAAATGTATTATTAGCCCCAGAGGTACAGGTCTGTGAATCGTCAGACTTACTTCACAGCACTCGCCATAACACATATCCTCCCCAATGTCCATAACCCAGCCACCCTAACCCTACCCCCTACCCGTGGCAACCCTCAGTTTGTTTTGTGAGATTAAGAGTCTCTTATGGTTTGTCTCCCTCCCAACCAGTCTTGTTTCATTTTTTCCTTCCCTACCCCTCAAACCTCCCATGTTGTCTCTCAAATTCCTCATATCAGGGAGATCATTTGATAATTCTCTTTCTCTGATTGACTATTTCGGTTAGCATAATACCCTCTGGTTCCATCCACGTTGTCGCAAATGGCAAAATTTCATTTCTTTAAATGGCTGCATAGTATTCCATATAATATATTCCATATATATATGTGTGTGTGTGTCATCTTTATCCATTCATCTGTTGATGGACATCTAGGTTCTTTCCCTAGTTTGGCTATTGTGGACATTGAGGCTATAAACATTCGGGTGCACATGCCCCTTCGGATCACTACATTTGTATCTTTAGGGTAAATACCCAGTAGTGCAATTTCTGGGTTGTAGGGTAGCTCTATTTTCAACTTTTTGAGGAAACTCCATGCTGTTTTCCAGAGTGGCTGCACCAGCTTGCATTCCCACCAACAGTATAGGAGGTTCCCCTTTCTCTCTGCATCCTTGCCAGCATCTGTCGTTTCCTTACTTAATTTTAGCCATTCGGACTGATGTGAGGTGATATCTCATTGTGGTTTTGATTTGTATTTCCCTGATTGGGATCCTTTTTCTTTTCCTTTTTTTTTTTTTTTTAAAGATTTTATTTATTTATTTGACAGAGAGAGATCACAAGTAGGCAGAGAGGCAGGCAGAGAGAGAGAGGAGGAAGCAGGCTCCCTGCTGAGCAGAGAGCCTGATGCGGGGCTTGATCCCAGGACCCTGGGATCATGACCTGAGCCAAAGGCAGCGGCTTAACCCACTGAGCCACCCAGGCACCCCTGGGATCCTTTTTCTTGAAGGGGTGATATGACTGGGGTACCACACCATATTAGGCACTTAAACTATGGCGTCCTAAAACTCTGGGAATTTTTTTTTTTTTTAAATATTTGGTAAGTTCCTTATCTACTTTTTCTTTTGTATTTTTTTAAAAGATTTTATTTATTTGTCAGAGAGCAAGAGAGAGGGTGTGTGGGAGCACAGCAGGGGGAGCAGCAGGCAGAGGGAGAAGCAGAATTCCCACTGAGCAGGGAGCCCAATACAGGACTCGATCCCAGTACGCTGGGATTATGACCCGAGCCGAAGGCAAACAATTAACTGACTGAGCCATCCAGGTATCCCTTTCATATCTTTCATCTCTCTCTTTCTCTCTCTCTTTTTTCCCCCTGGAAAATTTTGTCAACTATATATTCTAAATCATTCTCTTTAATGTTTTTGTTTTCAGCAGTCATTAATCTTTGAGAGCATTTCTTATTGTATTTTATTCTTTTTTCATAGATCCTATCCTTTTTTGTAAAGATCTAATATTTTGAATTTCTCCATAGCCAATTAGTGTTTTCTAAAAGTGTTTTTCTGAATTATCTGTTTTCTCTAGGATTAATAATGATTAAGTTGGGCTTTCTCTCCTTACATGTTTGGTCAACCTTGAGTTGTTCATGTTTAATGAAGATGAATTGGTTAGCTGATTCTAGCTTATACCTTTTTCTGTATAACAAGGATAGTTTTCTTGTTTGGTTTCTTCCTGAGATAGGTGTGTGTGTGTGTGTGTGTGTGTGTGTGTGTGTGTGTGGCACGCAGGTGGTGAGAGATGGAGGGTGGGGACTGAGACAGAATCTGTGACTGACAGGCTTTGCCATAGGATGAACCGTAGGATGCTGGCTGGGTGTCGGCCTTCCAGATGCCAGAATGAGAAGGGCTTCATGTAGGATACCACCATTCACGCCAGAAGTTTTGCTTTTTCCAAACAGTTTAGTTTCTGTAGGGAATATCTCTCCAGTATTTTAGCTGGAGGCAGAACCAGGCTCACTGCCTTGTGCTAGGGGCTGTGGCAGGGGAATGATGGCATCAACTTCGAGCTGTTCTGCCTGCAGTTCTTCCCTATTTTCACACTCACACCTCAGTTCTGTACATGATACACTAGCTGGCTCTAAGCCAAGTTTCGGACTGTTATCAGGCCTGCTGACTCCCAGTTCCTGAAACAGATTGTAGGCCATAGCTTTCTCGACTTATTTTATCCTCCAACCTAATCTAGTCTGTTCTTCTGTCCCCCAGAAAATTTTGAAACTTCATTTGTTGGTGTCCTTTTTTATTCTTTTCAGCATTATAGGGTTTACTTCTCTTGGCTCTTCTTTATATTTATCTCAGTGGGGCCTTGGGGATAGGTGGCCAGCATCTGCTTAGTCTGCCACCTGGAAGCTGAAGTTTTCTGTTTTTGCTGTTGTCACCATTTGAAAGGGTAGTTAAAGGAGGAGGGCAGACTTCAAGATTATGACCTGAGCATTATTTTGGACTGATAGGCAGTAGGCTTGGATATTTCAATAAAGAGTCCTTCTTGGTCCTGGTTGGATAACTTTTCCCTCCACTTTGGTATTCTGATTTTTTTAAAAAAAATAATACACGGTCCTACGAAAAAAGTTAGAAAACGGTCAAAAGCTGAAGAAAATCCAGGGTCACCATAGAAATATAAATCACTTTCTGCATTTAGGTTGTACTTCCTTTAGGCTTTTTATCCTTCACATATCTTTTGTATTAGTGTAATTATGTGTGTCTTTAATTTTATATTAAGTGTAATCTCCTATTATAAATGATATAAACTTTTTTTTGAGAGAGAGAGAGGGTAGGGAGGGGCCAAGGGAGAGGTGGAGAGAGAATATTAAGCAGGCTCCACACCCACTGTGGAGCCTAATGTGGGGCTTGATCTCATGACTCTGAGATCATGACCTGCGCCAAAACCAAGAGTCAGATGCTACTTGACTGAGCCACCCAGGTGCCCCTGTAAACTTCATTTTTCATGATTTTACCTTCCCTTTTGTGAATATAATTTACCTAATTATTCTTTTCTTGCTGCTTAAGCTGTTATTACATATTTATTTTTTTTAGAATTCTTAAAGAATTATGTATGATAGTATAGCTTTGTACATATATATTCCCCCCTCTAGATTTAGGGTAATTTTTTAGAGATATATTCCTAAAATATATTCTGGGGCCAGAATTTGGGACTGGGGACAGAAGGTTATTAAGAGGAAAGGAAATCACATTCTTTGGAACCAGGTTAGTTGAAAACAAAATAGACTTCTTTTTTAAAGCCAGACAATTCATAGACATGGGGAGATGCTACAAAAGAATTTTGTGAGTATAGTTGATAATTATTCTGCTTCTATAGGTATGGTTCATGGTTTACCATGAATCTATTTAAAAAAGCATCTAGCCTTATAACCTTTGCAAACTAACCTATCCCCCCACCGCCCCCAGGTAGTAGCTATTGTGAAAGAATTTTTTCTTTTCTTTTTGAAGATTTTATTTATTTGACAGAGAGGGAGAAATCACAAGTAGGCAGGGAGGCAGGCAGAGAGAGGGGGATGCAGGCTCCCTGCCGAGCAGAGAGCCTGATGCGGGGCTCGATCCCAGGACTCTGGGATCATGACCTGAGCTGAAGGCAGAGGCTTTAACCCACTGAGCCACCCAGGTGCCCCACTGTAAAAGAATTTGATAGCAGTGCTATAAAAGAGATTTGTGTGTGTGTGTGTGTGTGTGTGTGTGTGTGTGTGTAATATGGGAACTCTTTGATAACTGTCTATAAAGAGCAGTTAAGCTTACTACATTGTATTATGTTTCTTGCAACAAAATGAAAAGACAACTTATGGAATGAGATAAAATATTTGCAAACCAGCAATCTAATAAGGGGTTAGTATCCAAAATATATAAGGAACTCATACAACTCACTAACAAAAACCCAAATAACCCAATTGAAAAATGGGCAGAAGATCTGCATAGACATTTCTCCAAAGAAGACATATAAGTGGCTAACAGATCCATGAAAAGATCCTCAATATCACTAATCATCAGGGAAATGCAAATCAAAACCACAATGAGATATCACCTCAAATCTGTTATCCATTATCAAAAAATAGGTAACATTATCTGTCAAATAATAGTATAGTTGTAGTATTTAAGAGTGGTAGGAGTTGTATAATATTAGGGTCCCTTCACCTAGGTTTAAATTTTGTTCTGCCATTGACTAGTTTTATGATTTTAGGCAAGATTCTTAACCTTTCTGTGCCTCCATTTCCTCATATGTGAAATGGGGGTGATACATACTACATGGTTGCTGTGAAGATTAAATAGAGTACTTTCTAGTGAAATGATTAAAATAATGGTTGGCATACAATTCAGCACATGCCAAGTATAGTATTTCCTAGCTAATTTATTTAGTGTTTTCTCAGAAAATTCACTGAAGTGGGTGTTCCTGATTAAAGCTCATTCTTTTTTATTTTTATCTGAGGAGAGAGAGCATGGTGGGGAGGGGCAGAGGGAGAGGGAGGGAGAGAATCTCAAGCAGACTCTGCACTGGAAGTGGAGCCTGATCCGGGGCTCATTCTCAATACCCTGAGATAATGACCTGAGCTGAAACCAAGAGTTGGACACTCAACTGACTGGGCCACCCAGGTACCCCTAAAGTACATTCTTTTTTTTTTTTTTTTAAAAGATTTTATTTATTTGACAGAGAGAGATCACAAGTAGACGGAGAAGCAGGCAGAGAGAGAGAGAGGGAGGAAGCAGGCTTCCTGCTGAGCAGAGAGCCCGATGTGGGGCTCGATCCCAGGACCCTAAGATCATGTCCTGAGCCGAAGGCAGCGGCCCAACCCACTGAGCCACCCAGGCGCCCCAAAGTACATTCTTTTAAACACAGACTTCTTTTAACCAACTTTTGTGAAAACCTTTCTAAAATATATTAAATGTTCCATTAGAGTATACAGATGTTCTGAAGATAATGTATTTTCCTGTTGAGGCAGGGTTATGACCAATAACGTATCTTTGATCAGTTACATATTTATCATGTATAAAAACTAAATGGAGAAAAAAAATTGAGCACAACTTTCTAAAATAAAAAAATTACAGGGATACCTGGGTGGCTCTACTGGTTAAGCATCTGCCTTTGGCTCAGGTCATGATCCCAGGGTCTGGGATGGAGTCCTGCATCTGGTGAGCAGGGAGTCTACTTCTCCCTCTGCCTGATGCTCCCCCTGCTTATGCTCTCTTTCGCTCTCTGACAAATAAAATCTGGGGTGGCTAGGGGCCCTAGCTGGGTGCCTCCTGATGCTTTCATTTTCTTCTTGGAGTGCAGATAGAGTGGACCCTGGTCTGACCCTGTGCCTTGCACACACAGCATCTGTGGGCACTCACCTCTCACCTGTGAGAGGCAGACACTCCATTGTTCATCACAGGCAAGGAATGTCTATGAAGCTATTAGAGAAGTATGTCCCAGGTGTCCAAGGAGCAGGTTGAAAGCTCAGGTGTGAAATTCCAGATGTAGCTGGTTGGCTGTGAGGGGCTTGGACCTGAGGGGCAGGAGGAGGGCACCCTGCAGGCTTCTAACTACATTCACAGAAATCAGGTATTCTGTCTGTTGGTGACTGATGTGTGCTGAGTGGTGGCTAAACTAGCAGCAGGGTTAAGTATGGGAGCTTCATCATGATTTTGAAATACCTTAATGAAAAAATCACTTGAATTTGAAATTAATTCACATTATAAGAAATCTCTACATTACATGTACCATTTTATTCAGAGATGTTATCTTTTTTTAAGACTTAAAAAAAAAAAAAGAGCACAAACAAGGGGAGAGACAGAAGCAGAGGGAGAAGCAGGCTCCCCACTAAGCAGGGAGCCCGACATGGGACATGATCCCAGGACCCTGATATCATGACCTGAGCTGAAGTCAGACACTTTACCAACAAAAAACAAGCAGGTGGCTCTAGAGCTGTTAAACTTTTTTTTTTTTTTAAGACTTCTTAAGTATAATTTCAGCAGCATAAATTTTTGAATGGCTGTGAAAAAATTTAAAAATTATCACCTATTTGTGGGGTGTTTCTCATTGGTGGCAATGTTAAAAATTTGAAGAGGTTATCAGTTAAAACTGACAAGATTTTATTTGAAAGTTCTATATAAATTTAGTATTTCCCCGAATTCTCTGCATTTTGTCTCAATTATATAATAAACAAAACAATGATTTTTCTCCCTGCACAGTTTTTTTCCAGTTTATACCAGTGTGCTGTACAATATTTTCGGTATATGTCAGGGGATGGAAAAGGCTGGGAAGCCTTGCTAAAGATGATGTAGTTTGATGGTTGTATATTATTCATCCCTGCTTGTGTGTTACTCCATTAGGACCACTTTATGTTACTGGCTTCATAAAGGTCCCATCTGATGCATGCCGTAAGGCCCTAGTAAGTTAGTTTCTGAATCTGTGTTTAGCCATAAGCCCATGGTCGGTCTGTCCTTCCCAAGACCCACCCCACTGACTCCCTATCTTCTTTATTCCTAGGGGGGTGGGGGAAATGGGAAAGCAGTTTTAGCTATGTAAATCTCATATAGTTTAGTGAGCTATGTTTTGAAAATGTTTTATTTAATACATTTCTTCAAAGATGATCTTATGTATGTCTGAGCCGTTGGGCCAACAGTTATAACTTTTAGGGAAGAATCAGAGTTTTAGATAATCAAGTCCAATCTCTCATTACAGATGAGGAAACTGAATCTAAATAGAGTTTTAGATAATCAAGTCCAATTCCTCATTTTTCAGATGACTCTAATGCTAAAGCTCTGTAGCATTAGAGTCAGAGCTCAGAGTGTAACAGATGCTGAGCATCCCAGTTTGGTGCTTTACTATACCAACCGTCATTTGTATACTATTCACATATATTAATAGGCTTTCTTTTTTCATACATTTTGGGTATTATTTTTGTATTTTACATAATAAACATGTTGATTCACCCAAAAAAAGAGTTAGATATGCCTAGGAAACAAGGAAGCTGATGAATACCATATTATTCCAAGGTGAGGAGGCAGTGTCTGGAAGAAAAGTCAGTGTCTGCAATGATTAGGGAAAGACAGATGAAGGAAAAGAGCCATTTTCTATCTTATAACTGATAGCTGTTTGTCTCAACAACCAAGAATAGAGATTACAAACCAAACTAAAGCAATATAGGAGTTTATGAACTATTTAATACTGGCATACTAAAGGATTTCTGCATCTAGTATAGGAATTGTATAAAGTTCTTATAGCCTATAAATTATGTTTTACTATATCAATACTGTTCTAAATGCATGATACACTTGAGTTTTGTGATAACCAGTCTATTGTTTGCTTTTAAGCTTGTATTTTGCCAAAGGTAGTTAAAACAATTAAAACCCTTCAAACTATTTAAACTGAGACTTTTTTGAAAAAAAAATATTCTTTGAGAGAGAGAGAGAAAGAAAGTGAGTGAACAGGGGGAGGAAGGGCATAGGGAGAGGGAGGGAGAATCTCAAACAGACTCCCTGCTAACATGGAGTCCAACTTGGGGCTCAATCCCAGGACCGTGAGATTATGACCTTAGCCGAAATCAAGAGTCAGATGCTTAACTGACTGTACCACCAGGTGCCCCTAACCTAGGACTTTTTATGAAATATTCCCAAATTTAAGCTTTGCCGCACCAGACTAAAATAGTAGCTAACGTGATTATAAAGGATTATTACAGTTTAACACTAAAAGTTTTCATGCTTTGTATACAATAAAACATATTACAATGGTCACTTTTTAATGCTTTATTCATTGATTAAAAGAATATACATTTAACATAAACCATACAACATCAGTCATCAGGTCAAACATTCAGCTGGTTTCCTTACAGTTTCTGTCAGGATTTATTTTATCTGATCACATTTGTAAGATAAAATCTCACCACATCTGGCATTTACACACACTGTGCCAGTGGATTCACACTACTGATGTACATATAAAATCCTCATGGTATGTGCTCACTGGAGACAAAACAGTGCACACCTGTCAAAAGGTCATTTTAATATAAGATGGTAAAACCATTTGTAAAATACATATAAACTTTTTCCATAAATAGAATCATATCTGGACATCTGTTGCATAAATTGTGTTTCCAAAGCTTACAATAGAGCAGCCAGGTCTCAGCACTGCTGGGCACCCACGTTGGCTACTTACTTTATTATTGCAGACTGTCCTTTAACATTAAATGCACAACATTCGTACCACTTAAAACTGGGGTCAGGTGGAAGTCTCACAGAGACCACGTCTGTACCGCGGTTGCCCTGAAACAGTTAAGTCGGCTTTTAAAGCCTCTCAGATATAACAAGGTTTTAAAACATACTTCATGGAATGTTCTTCATGTATCATAGCAGCTCATACCTGTGATAGAACAAGCTTTCAGTTCTTCCTTTCTTTCCTTTACATTCACTATTCACAGTGAAACAGGTGCATGGTTTTTTTTTCTTTTTTTTGTTTTGTTTTTTTTTCAGAGTTCTGAGGTTGCTGACTGAGCCACAGCACAGCTGTGTACCACAGGTCGAAATTCGACCTTAAATATTACAATCTAGCAGTATCTGGCTGGCCAGAGTGGGCCGGCCCCTGCCAGCATGTGGGCACTTCTTCAGTTAAGTCTATTCTTTGGCAGCTGACAGGCGCGCTGACAGAGAAAAATCCAGTGACTCATTGCTAGGGATTTCACGACTAATGTTTGTTTGCAAGCATGTGTGTTTACAGCTCTGTTTTTTGATTTTCTTTTAAGGAGGTTTTACCCTGGAATACAGTTTCCTCCTCCACTATTTGAAATCTGGGCTAAAAAGCTAACTTGAATGTATAATGTAATTGATGAATAAAATTATGTCTCATACAGTTTAAAAAAAAGTCTAATAGTTTGAGTATTCATGTTTATGTAAATGCATTTTTTAAAAAAAGGATTAAGCAGTATTCTAACCTAATACACAAAATTCAGAATGGTAATTGGTGATATCAACTATTATATATGTAATAAAAGTTAAAGTCTTGGCTTCTCTGTTAAAGATCACTCATTTGGGATCATACTATCCTCCCTTCTTCCATTTCAAAAAAAATTAATGAAATGCTATCAAGCATGAATGCAGTGCATTGCATACAAATCCACCAGGCTATGGATATATATCTATATACGTATAAAAATATTTTGGCTCCTGAGTTCTGAACTCTGACACACAAAGAATAAAAACATCAAAAGGCAGAGTAACTCAGTGAAAAAAAAGTTAGCCAGCAACCTCAGACAACCTTCGGTTGTATATCCTTAAGGTTTGATAACAAGTCCATTAACCGTGAAAGCCCTACACATTGTCACTTTGAACTTCTAAACCAATACCCGACTACGTTCTTTGATCAAGAAGTAGAATATACATATATAATTCTATAAAGCTAATACTGATTAAACACAGCACAAAGGGATTAATTCACACTACTGAAAAAAAAACATAATAGGACCCTACTTGCATATGTAACCACAGGAATTGTACATTAAAAAAAAAGCTAAATGTCTTCGCTGAAGCTTTGCATCTCTCTGTAAAAATGACGATTCGGTTCAGTGAAGACACTGAGTGATTCGATGTCCATGACCGCATGCCAAGGTTGACCCAGGCCCAGGGATACCTGCTCAATAAGGTTATGCACTGGATCCACATCCTGGTCGGCCAGTTCACCTTGGTCAAAATCAATGCTTTCTTCAGTGACTTCAAGTACTTTTAGATCAGAGCCACGAAGACGAGCAATGGCAATGAGGTTGTGCGCCCACACTGTGTAACCTTCAAAATAAACAAAAAACAAGCACTGTCATTTCCTTGTAATTTATTTTTTCTATTTGATAAGTTAGTCTTTTCCACAAACTTGTATCTCACTGACCACTTTGGTCCTTTTCCTTTAAAAATATACCGAGATTGAAAAAGACTGAAGTAGGATTGTTTAGCTCCAAAACAAAAAGACCAAGTTTGATATTGTTTCCAACAACATCACTGTGGCTGGTGAATTGGTAGATGCTGTAATGCTATTCCGATATCAGTACATTTAGTTAAGACTGAAGACATTTAAAGTAAAACTTTATAGCTTTGGATAGTGCTCTATCATAAAAAACAAAATTTTATTTCATGTATATGTATCCATTAACAATACATCGAAAACATTTTTAGTGAGTAAAAAATCCTCTCCTATGATGCTTCACAGTCTGAAGTTAATAAGCGAAACTTTAAACTGTTAATTGCCAATAGAAAATATGTAAAGTATTAAAGAGTCATGGATAAACTTTGGGAAGGAATAAAGGGGAATGGGTATAGGAGCTTTAGCTGTATCTAACATCTTATTTCATATTTCTTGTAAGAAAAAAAGAGCTTAGATTGGCTGAAATTAATCTTTAATATATAGTGTTGAGTAATATTATAACAAGTTGAAATGTATTTCTCTACTGCTATCTCTGATGACTGGCCAAATTATAAAGCAAAACTTTATAAGTTTTGAAAAGCAAGACACATACTTTCCTGCACTAATGCAGGCTAAAAGATATTAAAAAAATAAGGAAACACAACTAACAGTCCATTTTGTATGCTGTAAAGGTCTTACATGTTCCAGAAAAGGAAGTAAAACGTTCTTCTGGCAGAATAGAAACTCTCTCTAAATGAGGATAGTATTAAGATGAAAGGCACCAGTAAGAAAAAGGCATATACCCAATCAATGGAATCATCATTTAAAAAAATATACAAATTAGGGCACCTGGGTGGCTCAGTGGGTTAAAGCCTCTGCCTTCGGCTCAGATCATGATTCCAGGGTCCTGGGATTGAGCCCCGCATCGGGATCTCTGCTCTGCAGAGAGCCTGTTTCCCTTCCTCTCTCTCTGCCTACTTGTGATCTCTGTCTGTCAAATAAATAAAATCTTTAAAAAAAAATAGAAATTAATATGGTAATATCTAGAACCTAGAAGATGAGGCAGCAAGCAAGTAAGAAATCATACTTTCTCTTCCTTCTGTATTATGTTTTTAAGAGATCTTGTGATAAGAGGAAGAAATATATCTACTGCAAGTAGATATGTAACTTTTCTTAGATAAATTAATTTCAAATGCCACTCTCATGAAATACCATCTCTCATGAAATACCATCAATCCCATGGTGGAAGAAAAAAGCAACATGGAAGCTGGAACAAAACACTTAAGAGTGGAAATATGACCTTTTACTTGTAAGTGGTGTATCTTATAAGTTAAGTATAAAAGCCAGGGTGCCTGGGTGGCTCAGTGGGTTAAAGCCTCTGCCTTCAGCTCAGGTCATGATCCCAGGGTCCTGGGATCAAGCCCCGCATTGGGTTCTCTGCTCAATGCGGGGAGTCTTGCTTCCCCATCTCTCTTTGCCTGCCTCTCTGCTTACTTGTGATCTCTGTCCAATAAATAAATAAAATCTTTTTTTAAAAAAAGTATAAAAGCCTGCATTTCAACTTGTTAGAAGATTACTCAACACTACAAATGTCAGTGCTTTTTGCTGGTTTAATATGTTTTAGATATAAATAACAAACTGAACAAAAATCACCTACCGTGAATTGCCAGGAGAGAGAGCTTTGTGCACCTCCATGCTAATAAAACCAATGGATCTTCATTTCGGTTGTCACTAAGATCTGGAAAACCAGATGTGTCAATCACATCATTCATTAGTATAAAATGAGTGAGGAACTTATCATACTGCCTGGATATAAGATCAACAATAGCTCCTGAAACACAAGTGATGTAGCTGTCAAAATGGATCCTCTCTAGTGGTATACTGGGTTTCAGAATCTTTAGCATATCTTCACTCTTGATATCAAAGGCCATTATGTAGACACGAAGGCTGGTGCTCTTTCGTGACAAGGCTTTCCAATGCTCATCATTTGGCATATTGTCCAGAGACTTGTGCATCACGGAAACATTGTGGACCAGGAGAGACAGTCGCTGCAAAGGCACATGGTTGCTATCAGTTAAGACTCTTGCCATCTCAGCTGTAAAGTCACAGAAATCCAGGGCAAGTGAGCGCAGATTCACGAATCGCTCCAGTTCGACTGTGGTGATAAGGGTGCTGCTACCAGGAATATTGTTGTCTAGCAAGCTCAGGTGCTCCATGGTGTTGGCAATAGAGTTTGAGAGAGATGACAGTGATGTTGGGGTTACTAGTTCCAGCATAAACCCACAGGACAGCCATTTCAGTTGCCTACTATTACTCAGTATTTCTTCAAACAGCTGCTGAATTCTGTATGGAAAACACATGCCACAATGATCCTGTTAACATTTAGTGCTAATCTTTTAACACTGACTTCTGAAACTGGGCAATAAAATGGCATGCAATGTTAAGATCCATTTTCTCTCAATCCAACCCACAAGTAACATTATCATAAATACTACTAAAATTCACATAAAAATATAATGAATAAACCATATTAAACATCCAAAAATAAGTTCTTCAACCAATGAAAGCAGCATTTTTGTATGGTAGAAAAGAGTGATGATATACAATTTATGTTACAATGAAGGCAAGGAGAGAAGTAACACTGTTAAATAGCAATAATTTACCCAGCAAAGTCTTTGATTTATCTTAAAGATTTATGATGTGGAATAGGGTATTTCATAGTTAAAACACTTTCAGTTTACAGGACACATTTTTTGGGAAAAATATCATTACTCTCCTGATTGTATCTTACAATTTCTCAGAAAAAACTAAAATTATTGTTAATATAAGACCCCTTCCACTAGCCATATAACTTACTGTTTAATTTTTTTGCCATCAGGATCCACCTTGCTGAGGTATGTATTTGACAAACTTCCTTGCTGTTGTAGAACACTTATGTCTCCAAAAAGGCTAAACTTCTGGAGGTTCCTACAAAAAAAAAAAAAAAAAAAGCAATTTAAAATGACTGACTAATATATACAAATATAAATATTAAAAATAGAAATGTATAAGGGATATCTACAAAAGTTTCCACTTTATAACTCATTTGAAATCCAATTAGGTACTTTCAGATTGCTTTTTACATACAATGAAAAGCAACATAATACAGGAGAAGTAGTAAAAGCTTTACAGAATGAGTACTGAGGTTTTACACTAAGCTGTATGCTCAGTTCAGAAATTCAGCATTTCAATGACCATGGAAAGATGTTCATACATTGTTTTCCTGATTTTATTTAGTTGTCAGTGTTCTCTTGCGTGTAACTGAGCTTCTTTTGAGATGATTACTTTGCATGATTTGGCAGGCAATTCACAGATCTCTATTTTTGGGGAGTTGGTTACTGGAGCTTTATTAGTTTCCTTTGGTGGGTCCATGTGTGCCTGATTTTCAATGATCTTTATATTTGGAGGAACAAAACCTCTTCAAATGTTTTATAGATAGGTTTCTGCTGCTAACGATCTCCTCTTACTGGGTCTCCAGACTGATGAGATCACCTCTAGGACCATAGTCAAGTTGGACTGAGGCCAGGTCACATGGCTGCTGCTGGGCCTGCACTGGGGTCTATCGTTTGTGGACCTCATTACCAGTCATCTGGGCAGGCATGGATCCTGTCTGGTCTCCTGGTGGAAAGGCTTGCCTCTGAGTCCTTGGTCAGTAGGGCTGGTGCTAGGACAATGTCATTAGGTCTGCGGACAGCGGGCCTATTACTAAGTGTGTGGGCAGGAGTGGTTTTTGTCAGATCCCTAGGAAGGCCAGTGTTCTGCCACTGGGTGGATCCCAAGAAAGGCAGGAATGCCCAGGATTGCAGCTGAGAGGGGCTAGAACTGAGTGTCAGGCTTGTTTCAGGGTCCAGAGCTGGGACCAGATTCTGCAGGTCTGTCTCCAAGGGCACTAACAGATATGTCACCTGCTGGGTTTCTAGATGAAACTGCCCTAGAGCATGGCAGAGTGGGGATGGAGGGCTGCTTCAGGATCCATTTAGACCAATGTTAATGGGTCTGCCCTGGGGTACAAACAGGTATCTCCCAAAGGTTCCTAGGCAGGTAGAAATGCTCCTGGATCATAGCTGTACACAAACTTGAGTACTGCCTTGATTAAAAATCCCTAAGAGATCACACCCTATTGGCTACAAGAAAAAGGCAAATGGCTAGCTTGGTACAATGAGATCCTTCAAAATGTGGTTCAAAAAAAGTTATACTGGGCTACTTATTATTTTTTAATTAAGATTTTATTTTAATTTATTTGACAGAGAGAACACAAGCAGGGGAAGTGGGAGAGGGAGAAGCAGGATCCCTGTTGAGCAAAAAGCCCGATGTGGGGCCCAATCCCAGGACCCTGAGATCATGACCTAAGCCCAACGGAGACGCTTAACCAACTGAGCCACCAAGGCACCCTTACTTACTATTTTTTACATGTAATATTATTCCCTCTCAGGTCTGTCTGGTAAACCACTATTGAGCCTTCTATACCTGAATGCCACCTACTCTATTAAAGCCTTTTCTGAGTCAATTCTTTCAGCATCTGTGGATTTAGCCATCCTATGGGAGTTTGTAAAATGCTTTTTTCCCCCTTTGTTTGTTTGTTTCTTTTTTTTTAGATTTATGTATTTGACAGAGAGAGACACAGAGAAAGAGGAAACTCAAGCAGGGTGAGTGGGAGAGGGAGAAGTAGGCTTCCCACCAAGCAGAGAACCCGATGTGCCTAGATCCCAGGACCCTGGGATCATGACCTGAGCCGAAGGCAAACACTTAGTGACTGAGGCACCGACGCACCTTGTAAAATGCTTTTATTTTTATTTATTTATTTATTTTTTAAAAGATTTTATTTATTTATTTGACAGACAGAAATCACAAGTAGGTAGAGAGGCAGGCAGAGAGAGAGGGGGAAGCAGGCTCCCTGCTGAGTAGAGAGCCCGATGTGGGGCTCGATCCCAGGACCCTGGGATCATGACCTGAGCTGAAGGCAGAGGCTTTCACCCACTGAGCCACCCAGGCACCCCTAAAATGCTTTTATTAAACTAATATGCTTTACTGTGATTTCTTACCTTTCTCATGAGAGGGGTAAACTCCTGTTTCTTATAAGAACCTGGCAATACTTTTTGGCACAAGACAGGTGTTCAATGAGTATTTTTTAAACAAATGAATACTTTGAGAAGGTAATTTCAAGAGTTACCTAGATAGAAACTGTAATCAAGACCATAATTAAATGAGAATAATGGGACATAGATACATAAGGGGAGGTGGGCCTGGGATGGATTTTGGAAAGATAATCATATCATGTGGAGCATTATTTTAAGGGTAATGTTTTCAATCAATTAAAAAAAATAACACAGTTATCTTCTGGATAGGACTTCTATGTAAAGGGAAATTAAAGATGAGTTTATGATACTGACAGCTATTCCAAGTAATTATGTCCTCCAATACTTTGTTTTTCCTATTAGGAGTTCTTTTATGAAACAGAGAACCAAATCTGCCTTAAAGGGGAAAAAAAGACCAAGTAAAAGGTTAGCACCTCAAAGGGCTTAGAATCACTTCTTCATAGATTTCTACAGACTAGTAAGACGATAAATACCAGGTGAGCAGAAAATATTTCACTAAATTTACTACCAAGATACTCCCATAAAAGTATTTAAATTTATTATTTATGAAAAGATATTCATTAAAAAATCTTCACAAATAAAAAGACTTTTTAAGGGACCCATGATAGATGGGAACCAACCTGAATTATTATTATCATAGTAGTAATATTCTTCCTATTATATTCTAAATCTGCATCATTCAATATAGGAAATATAGCTACTAATACTTGGGTAGTCAGAACTGAGATGTGTTTCAGTATAAAAAACTATTTGGAAGACAGTACAAAAATATAAAATCTCATTAAATTTTTTATATTGGTTATATAATATTTGGATATATTGGGTTAAGTATAGTAAGACTAATTTCATAATTTATTTTAAATTTTTTAATGTGACTACTAGAAAAATTTAAATTACATGTATAATCTATATTATATTTTTATTGGACAGTATTGCTCTAAAGACTATAATGTGCATATTCTAGTTTTCTGGTTAGTTTCATTTAAAAACATATTGTCATCAGCAGAAATGCTCTTATGGTTATTTTAACCATTTTTCAGCTTTCTTTCTTTCTAACGCTAAGACCAATGACTAGTTTTTAACTATAAAAAAGTAGAAGTTGACTTAAGAAAATGTTATCCATAATTAAGCAAAAATCCTACAACTCCAAACACATCGTGGTTATACTGCTAATATATGTTACAGATAAAAAGTAGACACAGACAAACCCACAGTCTTTCCCCATTTCTCCCATTAACTCAAATACAAATCAAATCCAACAACCCGAAAAAAAGTACAAATGATCAAAGGACAACCATTTTGAATGAAGAGAGCAAATAAGCCACCTTTTTCCACCCGTGATGTCATTTCTTTCTATTTACTGTAACTCATTTCTTCTGAAGACATCATATTTAATCCCTACTGTTTCTATCTCAGACCTAGAAAAATGCAGCCTGCCAGCAATGGCTGATTCAAAACCAAGTCCTCCCCTAGGAGGAAGGAGTCTTCATTTTCTCATTCTCTTGAGAGAAACAGGAATGGAAAAACATATGGGCAGGGGAAATGAAATTAACCCTGGATTGTATATTTCCTCTAAATGGCGAGTTTTCTCCACTTATTTACTATAGTTAGGTCCACAGAATTTAAGATGACTATGCTGGTGGTTTTTGTTGTTGTTGTTGTTGTTTTCTTTTTAAAATTTTCCCAAACATTTCAATCTACATCACTGACATCAAGGTCTGGGTAATTCCTTTTTTCCTGCATTGTGCTGTCTCTGCTACAGTGGAGGGAGATTATCCACATTCTCCAAGACATCTATCCTCTCTTTTGTCTTCTAATCTCTTCTTCTTTCTACTCCTTCAATCCATTTAGTCCCCAGACTTCCTTAAGTATAATATCAAAAACTTCTACTTACAACGTGCCATAATGGAACAGAGTTCATTTAATGAACTGTGATTTTAATTTTGCTGAACTACATGTGGTAAATAAAATGCACCTATCTCCTAGTCATGGAATACTAAAGTCCTCATAAATTAAAAAAAACAAAAGCAGAAGAATGGTCTTTCACAATCATGGCTAATAGCCAAGACTATTAACAAAAAGTTTTGACATTTTGACAATTCCTGGCATAATGGTGATGATCTCTTCATTATAGCTACTAGCATTTAAAATTAAAAGTAGAGTTTAATAAAATATTGCCCCAATTAATTTGTTTCACAGCCGGTACTTAGATTTACTGAATCTAGAACATAAAAGTTTTCTCTATCTCAGCTTTCCTTTTCAATCGTGACTAAGATATTCTTGCAATGTCATTTTCTTAAGCACTTAAATTTTATCGACAAGCAGCACTGAATTTCTTCAGGTACACAGCAATTTAAAATTCCTTATCATTCAGACCACAACTCCGTGCTTCCGTATGTAATCAAATAATTAGATAATATTACCTGAAAATGAACTTG
Organism: Mustela nigripes; assembly: GCF_022355385.1. Classification (NCBI taxonomy): domain Eukaryota; kingdom Metazoa; phylum Chordata; class Mammalia; order Carnivora; family Mustelidae; genus Mustela; species Mustela nigripes. The sequence continues at coordinate 87,300,107 of NC_081569.1, forward strand.
ACAATTCCACTACAAAATTGTATATGAAAGATTTTATCCATTCATTTTAAATCCCGTATCACACTTATCCCTTGCCAGCCCAATAGCTTTCCCTAGCTGGAATCTATTGACCAAATAATGCTCATTGTGAAGCTCACAGTGTTAAGTAATGATGCTCAAAAATGTTAAATATTACATTTGCTTGGCACATATATTTAAGTACTTATAATTCTTTTTTTCATATACTATCCACACTGGTCTGAATGAAGTACTTAGTGTCACTTATTGAGACAATCAACATAAACCACATTATAATCAGCAAGAATAATGTTATCCAAATTTTTAAAGGCTTGGTCAGGAGAAATAAAAGTAGTGTTGATAGAGCACTAAGTGAGAAATCAAGTGTCCAAAATGCAAAAAAATCCACTGACTGGAGTTTTCTTATGTGTGAAACAAAAGTTTTTAAGTTATTTAAAAAGACAAAATCCTATTACATTAGCAACACCTAATTCTTCTTCTAAACATGGTGATACTTTAGTCATATTTAGAACTCTTGCCCACAAAAGTAGGTAAAAGGAGAAGAAAAATAAAGTACATTTACGTTAGAACCAGTACCTAATTTATTTTGAGCCTAAAGTGTTAAGTGTTTATCAATTTTGTTGGTAAGTCTTCAAATTCCAATAAAAGGACTTTTCTATCAGAAATGCCACTTTTCGGGATGCCTGGGTGGCTCAGTTGGTTAAGCGGCTGCCTTCGGCTCAGGTCATGATCCCAGCGTCCTGGGATCGAGTCCCACATCGGGCTCCTTGCTTGGCGGGGAGCCTGCTTCTCCCTCTGCCTCTGCCTGCCACTCTGTCTGCCTGTGCTTGCTCTCACTTCTCTCTCTATGACAAATAAATAAATAAAATCTTAAAAAAAAATTCTTTAGAAATGCCACTTTTTAATCAACCCATGTCACAGTTATCAATCACCACCACCACAACAAAAATGTTCAGCTTAAGGAGTTTCCCAGTTTTTGGTAGAAATAAAAATGTTTTACTTTGGAAATTCTTAAAGAACTTTGTCATATATATATATTATATATATAATATATATAATAAAATCTCATATATATATATATATATATATATATGAGATTTAAAAAAAAATCCTAGCCATACCTTTTCTCTACAAAAATGCTGGACTGTCTATTATCTTCTCAGTTAACCCCTCAAAGAAAATAAGGCCTCTTAAATTTGGTACTTTAAGGTGGTTATGTTGTTGTTGTTTCAGTATTCACATTAGCTCACAAGATAAGCTTAATTTAGGATTTTTTAAAATATAATTTTTAATTTTTTATTAACATATAATGTATTATTAGCCCCAGCAGCTCAGGTCTGTGAATCTCCAGGTTTACACACTTCAAAGCACTCACCATAGCACATACCTTCCCGTTAATTTAGGATTTTTATAAGACAATTTACTTTTTATAAGACAATTTACTTTTTTATTTTTAAAAGATTTTATCTATTTATTTGACAGACAGGGATCACAAGTAGGCAGAGAGGCAGGCGGAGAGAGAGGAAGAGAAGCAGGCTCCCTACTTCGGGCAGAGAGCCTGATTTGGGGCTCGATCCCAGGACCCTGGAATCATGACCCAAGCCAAAGTCAGACGCTTTAACCCCTGAGCCACCCAGGTGCCCCTAAGACAATATACTTTTATATTTTCAGGCTGTATTTTTTGGTAAAATCTTGATTAATACCTATGTAAAAATCTAAGCAAATGGGAAAATTTACTTTGTTGGGTTCTCTCACATATATAAGATTAACATAATAATGGAAGTCTTAAGTATTTTCTACTTTTATTTGAGAAAACCATTTTATTTACTGAAGTATTATAAACATACAGTGTTAGGGAGCCTGGGTGGTTCAGTTGGGTTAAAGGACTGCCTTAGGCTCAGGTCATGATCCTGGAGTTCTGGTATGGAGTCCTACATCTGGCTCCCTGCTCAGCAGGGAGTCTGCTTCTCCCTCTGACCCTCCCCCCTCTCATGCTCTCTCTCTCTCTCCCTCTCTCATTCTCTCTCAAATAAATAAATATTAAAAATTTAAAAAAAAACCCATAGTGTTATATGAGTTCCAGGTATATAACATAACAATTCAACATTTCTATATATTACTTATGCTCATCACAATAAATGCACTCTTAATCCCCTTTATCGGTTTCACCAATTCCCCTACCCACTTGCCCTCTGGCAACCACCAATTTGTTTTCTGTATTTAAGAATCTGAGCTTTTTTGGTCTTTTTAGTTTGCTCATTTGTTCTGTTTCTTAAAAACACATATTGGTGAAATCATGGTATGGGTCTTTCTGACTTCGCACTTTGCATTATACCCTCTAGTTACCTCCATGTTGTTGCAAATGTCAGATCTCATTCTTTTTTATGGCTGTATGTATCGCTTCTTTATCCATTCATCTGTTGATAGGGCACTTGAGTTACTTACATGTCTCGGTTATTGTAAATAATGCTTCAATAAACATAGGGGTGGCATATATATTTTTGAATTTGTGTCTTCATTTTCTTTGGATAAATACCCAGCAGAGGAATTACTGGATCATAAGGTAATTTTGTTTTTTAATTTTTTAAGGAAATTTCATCCAACAGTACACGAAGGTTCCACTTTCTTCACATGCTCACCAAAACTTGTTATTTCTTGTCCTATTAAGTCTAGCCTTTCTGACAGGAGTAAGGCGATTATCTCATTGTGGATTTGATTTGCATTTTCCTGACAATTAGTGACTTTCAGCATCCTTTCATGTATCTGTTAGTCACTTGTATGTCTTCTTTGCAGAAATGTTTGTCTAGTCAGGTCCTCTGTTCATTTTTCAAATAGATTATCTGGGGTTATTTGGTGTTGAGTTCAATATTTCTTTTTATATTTTGCATATTAACCCCTTATCAGATGTTATCATTTGAAAATATCTTCATTACAGTAGGTTACCTTTTTGTTTTTTGATGGTTTCTTTCACTGTGCAAGAGCTTTTTTGGGTGTAGTCCCAATAGTTTATTGTTTGCCTTGCCTGAGAAGATGTGTCTTCAAAAAAATATATATATATTTTAAGATTTTAAAATTTATTTGACAGACAGTGATCACAAGTAGGCAGAGAGGCAGGCAGAGAGAGAGAGAGAGAGAGAGAGAGAGACGGGGAAGCAGGCTCCCCAATGAACAGAGAGCCTGGGATCAAGACCTGAGCCAAAGGCAGAGGCTTTATTTAACCCATTGAGCCATCCAGGAGCCCCTTAAAAACTATTTCTGTGGCTGAAGAGAAATTACTGTCTATGTTTTCTTCTAGGAGATTCATGATTTCAGGTTTTACACTTAGGTCTTTAATCCATTTTGAGTTTATTTTTGTGTACGGTGTAAGAAAGTGATCAAATTTCATTCTTTTGCATGCAGCTGTATAGTTTTCCCAGTATCACTTGCTGAAGAGACTGTCTTTCCCCCACTGTATATTCTTATGCTTTTGTTGAAGATTAATTGACCTTAAAATCATGGGTTTATTTCTGGGCTCTCTGTCCTGTTCCACTGATCTACATGTCTGTTTTTGTGCCTACAGCATAGTGTTTTTATTACTACAGTTTTGTAGTTTATTCTTTCTCGATTGCTTTGGCTCTTCAGGGTCTTTTATGATTCCATATAAATTTTAGTATTATTTGTTCTAATTCTGCGAAAAATACTTTTGGTGTTTTGATAGGGGCTGCATTAAATCTGCAGACTGCTTTGAGCAGCATGGATATTTTAACAATATTGGCTTTTTTTTTGTAATGAAGAAGAGTCTTCTTGGCTTCGGACTAGGAGCCCTTTACATATGAAAATATTTATAAACGTGAAGAAGTATAACTGAAATTGAGGGTCATTTGTTTCAGACTCCAGTTGGGAAATGGGTGGAAATCTTGTATAACATTTCAATTTTTGTTGTTGTTGTTGTTTATTAAGAGTACAGTCATAATTACATCCCAGCATTTTTAAATCTGATTTTTTCCTTCAAATAAAACCAACTAATTCTTCATGCTATGGACGAATACACAAAGTATCTGCAATATAAACAATTTTAGGGCTAATCATCCTCTGGGTTTTGGAGTTTACTTCTCCGGAACCAGAAGATGCTTTATTGATACCATTATATTTTAGAGCAAAATTTTAAACACATCTATGCCTATCTTTTAAAATGTATTTTTAGAGCAATTTTAGATTCATAGTAAAACTGATCAAAAGTACAGACTTCCCATATCCTCCTTATCCCCACATATGTATAATCTCTTCCATTATCAACAGCACTCATGAGAATGGTACATTTTTTAGCAAGGATGAACCTACTCTGACCCATCATAATCACCCAAAGTCCATAGTCTAACTTGGGACTCACTCTTAGTGTTGTGCATTCTATAGGTTTGGACAAATGTATAATGACACATATCCATCATTGTAATATCGTACAGAGTTTTTCACTGTTCTCCAAGTCCTCTGTGCTCTGCCTATTCGTCTTTCTCTTCTCCCCACCCCTTGCAACCACTGATTTTTTTATTGTCTTCAGTTTTGCCTTTTCCAGAATATCACACAGTTGGAATCACACTATATACAAAATTTTCAGATTGCCTTCTTTCAATTAGTAATATGCACTTAATGTTTCTCCATGTCTTTTCATGCCTTAATAGCTCATTTCATTTTAATGCTAAATATTCCACGGTCTGGATGTACTTTTTTTTTTAAGTTAATTTATACATTCACCAACTGAACAACATCTTGATTGTTTCTAAGGTTTGGAAATTATGAGTAAAGACACTATAACCATCTGTGAGCAGGTTTTTGTGTGGAAGTATGTTTTCAACTCCTTTTAGTAAATACCAAGTAGAACAAATGCTGAATTGTATGGTAAGAGTATGTTTAGTTTTTTAAGAAACTGTCAACATTTTTTTTTAATAGTAACCATACCATTTTGCACCCTCTAGCAACAAGAATTCCTGTTACTCCACATCTTTGCCAGTATTTGGTATTGTCAGTATTCTAGATTTTTACCTTTGTAGTGCATGACAGGATTTTGATGTGAAAAATGGACAAGATAAAATATTAAAGGAAAAAGGTACAAAACCACACATGGATTATTATTCCAGTTTTGCAAAAGATACATCATGTTTGCCCGTGATCATCTCTGGTGGATTTTTTACTTCATTTTTCTTGTATTTTTCAAATATCCTATTTTACAAACAAATATTACTTGGGAATTCACAAAAGAAATGTATTTATCTGAGTATAGGTGACAAACAATGTTACATTAGTTTCAGGTGTACAACTTAGTGATTTGACAAGTTTATACATTATGCTATGTTTACCACAAGTAGAGCTACCATCTTTCCCATTACATCACTATTAAAGTATCACTGACTGTATTCCTTATGCTCTACTTTTTATCTTTGTGACTTACTCACTCCATAAATGTAAACTTGTATCTCTCTCTCCCCTTCAACCATTTTGCCCAAGCCCCTTTGGCAACCATCTGCATTTACAGTTCTGATTTTGCTTTTTTGTTTCTTCATGCACTTCTTTTAGATTCCATTTATGAGTAGAATCATATGGTATTTGTCTTTCTCAGTCTGACTTATTTCACTTAGCATAATATCCTTAGGTTCATCCATATTGTCTCAAATGGTATGATCTCTTCCCTTTTTTATGGCTGTGTAATACTTCACTATATATATATATATATATATATATATATATATATATATACACACACACACACACACACACACCACGTTTTCCTTATCCATTTGTTTATTGCTGGACACTTCTGTTGCCTCAAATTCTTGGCTATTGTAAATAATGCTGAAATAAACAAAGGGGAATGAATAGAAAAAAAAGTATCTTCCTAAGGTAAACACCCAACAGTGGAATTTGATCATATGATATTTGTATTTTTAGTATTTTGAGGAACCTCCATACTGTTTTCCACAGTGGCTGTACCAATTTACATTCCCATCAGTTGTGCAAGAGGATTCCTTTTTCTCCACATCCTCACCAACACTTATCATTCTTGTCTTGATTTTAGCCATTTTAACAGGTATGAAGTAATATCTCATTGCAATTCTGATTTGCATTTCCCTAATGATTAGTGATGTTGAACATCTTTTCATGTGTCTGTTGGCTATCTGTATGTCTTTGGAAAAATCTCTATTCAGGTCCTCTGCCCATTTTTTAATTGGATTGTGTGTGTGTGTGTGTGTGTGTGTGCGTGTGCTGAGTTTTATTAAGTTCTTTATATATTTTGGATATTAACCCCTTATCAGATGTATCATTTAGAAATACCTTCTCCCATTCAGTAGGTTGTCTTTTTTTTTTTTTTTTTTGATGGCTTCCCTAGCTGTGCAATAGCTTTTTATTTTGATGTAGTCCCAATAGTTTATTTTTGCCTTTATTCCCTTGCCTTAGGAGACGCATCTAGAAAAACGCTGCTACGGCTAATGTCAGAGAAATTACTGCTTGTGTTCTCTTTTAGGATTTTTATGGTTTCAGGTCTCATATTTAGGTCTTTTCATTCATTTTGAGTTTATTTTTGTGAATGATGTAAGAAAGTAGTCCAGTTTCATTCTTTTGCATGTAGATGACCAGTTTTCCCAACACTGCTTGTTGAAAAGACTACCTTTTTCCCAGTGGATATTCTTTCCTGCTTTCTTGAAGTTTAACTGAGCATATAATTGTGGGTTTATTTGTGGGTTTTTCATGGGTATCTATTTTTTGTGCCAGTACCATACTGTTTTAATTACTACAGCTTTGTATTATAACTTAAAATCTGGAATTGTGATACCTCCAGCTTCGTTATTCTTTCTCAGGACTGCTTTGGCTATTCAGGGTCTTTTGTGGTTTGATACAGATTTTGGTATTATTTTAGTTCTGTGAAAAATATTGGTGTTTTGATAGGGGTTGCATTAACTTTGTAGATTGTTTGGGGGTAAAAACATATTGACATTCTTCTAATCCATGAGCTTGGAATATCTTTCCATTTCTTTGTGTCATTTTCAATTTCTTTCATCACTGTTTTATAGTTTTTAGAGTATAGGTCTTTCACCTCTTTGGTTAATTCCTATGTATTTTATTCTTTCTGGTGCAACTATAAATGGTGCTGTTTTTTAAAAAACATTCTCTTTCTGCAACTTCATTGTTAGTATACAGAAATCCTACCAATTTGGGGCTATTAACTTTATATCCTGCCACTTTACTCAATTCATTTAGTACTTCTAGTAGTTTTTTGATGGAATCTTTAGGATTTTCTATGCATAGTGCAAATTTGCCTGCAAATACTGACAGCCTAATTTGTTCTTTACCAATATGGATGCCTCATTTCCTTTTTTTTGTCTGATTGCTATGGCTAGGAGAAAGCAGTGAGAATGGACACCCTTTATCTTGTTCCTGACCTTGGAGGGAAAGCTCTCAGTTTTTCACCACAGAGGATGATGTTAGCTATGGGTTTTTTGTATGTGGCCTTTATTATGTTGAGGTATGCTCCCTCTAACACTGTTTTGTTGAAAGTTTTTTTTTTTTTTAAATCATGAATGGACGTTTCAAATGTCTTTTTCTACTGAAATGACCATATGACTTTTATCCTTCATTCTGTGATGTGGTTTATCATGGTGATTGACTGTGAATACCGAACAATCTTTGCATCCTGAGAATAAATCTCACCTGATTGTGCTGAATGATCTTTTAAATGTATCGTTGTATGTAGTTTGCTAACGTTTTGCTGAGAATATCTGCACCTAGGTTTGTCAGGGATACTGGGCTATAGTTTTCTTTTTCTGTGGTGTCTGTACAGGTTTGGTATTAGAGTAATGCTGGCTTTATAGAATATATTTAGAAGTTTTCCTTCCTCTTTTTTTTTTTTTGGAACTACTTTTAGAATAGGTATTAACTCTTTTTAAAATGTATGGTAGAATTTGGTCTGTGAATTCATGTGGTATTGGACTTTTTTTCTTTGGTTGTTTTTGAATACTGATTAAATTTCATTATTTGTAATCAGTCTGCTCAGATTTTTTTCTTTCTTTCTGGTTCAGTATTGGAAGATTATGTTTCTAGGAATTTATCCATTTCTTTCAGGTTGTCTAGTTTGCTGGCATATAATTGTTTATAGTATTCACTTATAATCTTTTATATTTCTGTTGTATGAGTTATTACTTTTCCTCTCTCATTTCTTTAATTTTTCTCTCATTTCTGATTTTATTTATTTGGGTCTTTTCTGTTTGTTTCTTAATGAGTCTGGTTAGGGGTCTGTCAATCTGGTTTATTTTTTCAAACCAGCTCTTGGTTTCATTGAGTTCCCCCCCTCCTTTTTTTTTAAAAGTCTCTATGCCTTTTACGTCTGCTCTGACCTTTATTTTTTCCTTTTCCTTTCTTCTATTCACCTTAGGTTTTGTTCGCCTCTTTCTAGTTCCTTTGGGTGTAACATTGATCTTTTGAGTTTTTTCTTGTTTCTTATTTCTTAGGCCTGTACTGCTACAGAACTGCTTCTGATGTGTCTCAAAGATTTTGGATCATTGTGTTTTCATCTTCATTTGTAATCATGTATTTTTTTTATTTCTTCTTTGATTGTTTCATTGACCCACTGGTTGTTTAGTCTTCATGCATTTGTGGTTTTTCCTGTTTTTTTTTTTTTTTTTTTCTCCTTGTGATTCATTTCTAGGTTTATACTGATATGTTGGAAAAGAGGTATGGTATGATATCAATTTTCTTAAATTTATTGAGACTTGTTTTATGGCCCAATATGTGATCTATTCTTGAGAATGTTCCATTTGCACTTGAAAAGAATGTGTACTCTGTTGTTTTTGGATGGAATATTCTGTATATATTTGTTATGTCCAGCTGGTCCAACATGTTCAAAGACCTTACTTCCATAGGGGTGCCTGGGTGGTGTAGTTGGTTAAGTGTTCAATTCTTGGTTTCAGCTCAGGTCATGATCTCATGGTTCTAAGATCAAGTTCCATATAAGATGAGATAAGATCTGTGCTCAGCTTAAAGTCTGCTTGAGATTCTCTTTTCCTTTCCCTCTGCCTCCCCCCACTCATGCACATTCTCTATAATACATAAAATCTTTAAAACAAAACAAAAACAAAGATATTTCCTTATTTTTTTGTCTGAATGATCCATCCACTGACGTAAGTAGAGTATAAATGTTCTCTATCTACTGTTTCTGTATCACATCAATTTCTCTCTTTAACGTCTTTATGTAGATAGGTGCTCCAGTATCAGGTGCACAGATATTTATAGTTGTTAAAGATTCTTGATGGATTGATTCCTTCATTACTATGCCCTTCATTACAATGCCCATTATAATGATTCCTTCATTATAATTCCCTTCTTTGTTTCTTACCACAATCTTTATTTATTTTTATTTATTTATTATTTTTTTAAAGATTTTATTTATTTACCTGAGAGAGAGACAGTGAGAGAGAGCATGAACGAGGAGAAGGTCAGAGAGAGAAGCAGACTCCCCATGGAGCTGGGAGCCTGATGCGGGACTCGATCCCGGGACTCCAGGATCACGACCTGAGCCGAAGGCAGTCGTCCAACCAACTGAGCCACCCAGGCGTCCCACCACAATCTTTATTTTAAAGTCTGATTTGGAAGTGCTTAGGTGGCTCAGTGGGTTAAAGCCTCTGCCTTCGGCTCAGGTCATGATCCCAGGGTCTTGGGATCGAGCCCCGAATTAGGCTCTCTGCTCAGCAGGGAGCCTGCTTCCTCTCTCTGCCTGCCTGTGATCTCTGTCAAATAAATAAATAAAATCTTAAAAAAAAAAAAAGTCTGTTTTGTCTGACGTAAGTGTTGCTACTCCAGCTTTTTTACACTTTATTTACATGGTCAATGTTTTCCATCCCTTCACTTTTTTTATTTAGTCTGTAGGCATCATTAGGTCTGAGGTGAGCCTCTTGTAGGTAGCATATAGATAGGTCTTTGTTTGTTTGTTTGTTTTTTAAAGATTTTATTTATTTGACAGACAGATCACAAGTAGGCAGAGAGGCAGGCAGGAAGAGAGAGGAGGAAGCAGGCTCTCCGCGGAGCAGAGAGCCCGATGCGGGGCTCCATCCCAGGACCCTGGAATCATGACCTGAGCCAAAGGCAGAGGCTTTAACCCACTGAGCCACCCAGGCGCCCCTGTTTGTTTGTTTTTTAATCCATTCCACTACTCTATGTCCCTGGATTGGAGCATTTGGACCCTTTATATTTAAAGTAATTACTGATAGTATGTACCTATTGCCACTTAAAAACTTTGTTTATTGGCTGTTTTTGTAGTTCTTCTTTGTTCTTCTTCTCTTGCTCTCTTTGTGATTGATTAGTATCTACAGTGTTTTATTTGGCTTTCTCTTTACTTTTGGTGTATCTATCATAGGTTTTGGGTTTATGGTTACCATGAAGTTCATATATGTCATCTGATGTAAATATCAGTCCATATTAATTTGATGGCCTTTTAGTTCAAACACGTTCTTAAAAAGAAAAAAAAAGGTTTTTTCCCCTTCTTTTCTCTTTTTACTCTCTTCTCCACTTTTATGTATATATTGCCATATTTTGTGTGTTTTTATTCATTTTTCCTATGTTTAATTATGGCCATTTCTTTTCCACTTAAAGAAGTCACTTTAATACTTCTTGCAAGGCTGGTTTAGTTGTGATAAATTCCTTTATCTTTTCTTTTCTGGGAAACTATTTCTCCTTCAAATATGAATGCTAATCTTGCTAGGTAGAGTATTCTTGGTTGAAGGTTTTTCGTTTTAGCACTTGTCACTCTCTTCTGGCTTGCAAAGTTTCTACTGAAAAATCAGCTAGTATTCTTACAGGTTGTCCTTTCTAGGTAACTTTGTGTTTCTCTCTAGTGGGTTTTAAGGTTCTCTCTTTATCTTTAACCTTTGACTTTTTAATTATTATGTGCTGTGGCGTGGAACTCTTTGGGTTCATCTTGTTTAGAACTCTGCTTCTTGGACTTGGATGTCTATTTCTCTCCCTAGGTTAGGAAAGTTTTCAGATACCGTTTCTTCAAATATGTTTTTCTACACCTTTCTCTCTCTTCTTCCTCTGCAACCCCAATAATGCGAACATTTGTTGACTTGATTTTGTGTAAGAGATCTCTCAATTGATCCTCATTTCAAAAATTTTTTTAATTAAAAAAATTTTTTTTCCTTTTTTTTGATGTTTGGCTTGTGTGCTATTATCCTGTCTTCCAGATTGCTGATATTTTCCTCTGCAACCTCTAAATTACTGTTGATTCCCTCGGGGGGAAGGGGGGACACTGACAACTCAATGGCAGCTTTTAAATATATTGTGTTGAAATAGGATTATAGATAATATAGTGAAGCCAAGAAAACTGCATATAGCCTCCAGGTGACTCACAATTGTTTCAGATGGTAAAAATGGGACTGAAAAGAACATCTGGCAACAACACTAGAATAGAATATACTGAACCATAACAATAAACAGATGCCTCATTTTGAGGCCATGAGATAATACCAGTAACAAGGGAATTGTGCCCAAATCCTTTTACTTAAATATGAAATCTGTGACCTGCTTTTTCAAGTGAACTAAAGAAATAAACAGGGTTCTTTCCTGCACAATGTCCATAACATGTACTTGCTCAAAAGGTATGTAATAAAAACATACTGGGAAAACATTACAGTTGGTTACAAAGTTTTCTGTCATCTCAATTCTTCAAATTAGTTTAGCTCTGTTCCTAAGGTAATATTAATAGACTACAACCTACTTAATATTATTAGTCCCTCTGCAACATACCTTAGCTCTTTTCTTTTCTTTCTTTTTTTTTTTTAAGATTTTTTGTTTATTTGAGAGAAAGAGAGGGAAAGAGGGCATATATGAGTATGTGTATGAGTTGGGGAGGGGCAGGGAAGATGGAGAAGCAGACTCCCCACTGAACAGGGAGCATGATGCAGGGCTTGATCCCAGGACCCTGGAATTATAACCTGAGCTGAAGGCAAATGCTTAACTAACTAAACCACCCAGGTGCCTCTGAAACACACCTTACGTATGTTGTGAAAGCACAAAATCATAAACAATGTTTGATAATCAATCTCCTGAACCATGTAATAGGCCATACTACTGCCAAAAGAGAACGAATTTCTTCAACCTCACTGCATTCTTCTTTAATCCTATTTCAAAAAGCCATCAGTTTTAGATCTAGAGCTGTCAGATTATTAAGTACTTACAACTTAGAAACTCAGCGTATAGACTGCTCTCCTACTCTTTGTTCATTCAAATATTAAAATATGCATTATGTGTCAATGATGTGAAAAGTTATGGCAGTTAAGCTCCCAGAGTCCATGGGTTTAGTCTCTTGGCATAGAAATAAGGGTTTTAAAAGACTCATTAAAAAAAAATAGATGAGAAGAAGGAATTATTAATAACTTTGTTAATGTATATTAATAGGACTGTTTATATTTTAAAAAGTACATAATTTTCAGAGCTTTATACTGAAATGTATAGTATAAAATGATCCTGGTATCTTGGATTTGTTTTAAAATACTTCAGTAAAGATAAAATAACGCACATGTGACAAATTCCTTAAATTACTGAATCTGGGTGATAGGTTGTCCATTTTAACTATTTTTTGTATGTATTAGAAAATTTCATTAAACAAATAAGAAAACCAGGCAGTCATTTCTCTGTATAACTGGAAAGTTAACTTAACTATTCTGTGGTTCAGTTTTAGCATCTGTAAAATAAGCAATAATAATGTTACCTACCCTTATGGTTGTTTAATACTGCTGTTTCTCTGGGAAAACTAGTTTAGCATTTTAGGAATTGTTAAGAACACATCTACTGGGCACCTGGGTGGCTCAGTGGATTAAGCCGCTGCCTTCGGCTCAGGTCATGATCTCAGGGTCCTGGGATCGAGTTCCGCTTCGGGCTCTCTGCTCAGCAGGGAGCCTGCTTCCCTCCCTCTCTCTCTGCCTGCCTCTCTGCCTACTTGTGATCTGTCTCTGTCATATAAATAAATAAAATCTTTATTAAAAAAAAACCACATCTACTTAACTCTCTGCAGTGCTGGCAATATGCCTGGACCTTACCCAACCCCATGACTCTTGTGGTGACGCTAACTGGAGTTTGGTATCAGAAGGGTGATGGCTTGAAAAGGTGGGTTTAAGCCATGGAAGATCAAAGTCTCTTGCCTCAGGTGACTACCTTTCTTCTTAGCCTTGAATCAAGACTGTCCCTTTGAGGTTTCTAATTCTTCTTAGCCTTGAATCAAGACTGTCCCTTTGAGGTTTCTAAGAGTGAGTCTGAGTCTTTTTTGAAGTAACTAGCAACACCTAAATAAAAGGTAGCTCAATTCTGCCCTTGTTTCTTCCCCTGTTCCTTGTCCACTGAAGAGATGTAATAGAAGAGTACACATGATGAATGTCTGGGTAGGAAAACAGATTTATCCAGGCTTACAGTTACAGGTGATGAGACCAATGATATGCAGCGAAGAATCCTTGTGCAGAGTACTACTTGCTTCTTCCTTTCCACTTAGTCCCACCATTTTGAAGCTATAATTCATATGTGGGCCAGACTGAAGCATATTCAAAGAAGTAAAGGGTTTATATGAAGCAGGAAGTGAAGGAGAAAAGAGTGAAAGGAAAATTCCAAGTGTCTGCAGAAAGGAAGACCAGGAAGTTTCTGGGGCTATTTAACAAACTGATCCAAATTTACATAAGGCCTATGTGAACAGGGCACTGTTTGAAAGTACTTTGTGATACAAGGCACTAAATAGCAAAGATAAGCCATGTTTTCAGAAAACAAACTGTTCAAACCCTAGGTATTTTCTTTTTTTGTAAAAAAAGTATAAATCGGGACCCCTGTGTGGCCCATTTGGTTAAGCAGCTGCCTTCAGCTCAGGTCATGATCCCAGGGTCCTGGGATAGAGCCCTGCATTGGGGTCCCTACTCAGTGGAGAGCCTGATTCTTCTTCTCCCTCTACCTACCTCTCTGCCTACTTGCGCTCTCTCTGTCGAATAAATAAATAAAATCTTAAAAAAAAATGTATAAATCTTTAACACAAAAGGAAAACAAAATGAATAGAAATAGCCAATGGAAAAAATATTTTTAAGACATATTTAGGGAATAATTAAAAGGGCACTGTAATATCAGTAAAATAATTATGTCTAATTTTTTATACTTACATTCTTTCTAGAAGGTCTCCAGATAAAAATACAGAATCAGACTACTCATCACTTTCATTGCTCCCATACTGGTCAACAGCAACATCATCCCTTGCCTGGATTACTGCAAAGGCCTCCTGACCCAGCCTGTTGCTTCTTCCCTTGTCCTACAACTATTTCCTACAAACTATTCCCAACACAGCATCTGGAATGTTCCTTTTTTTTAGTCCTTTGAGTACAGCTGACATACAATGTCACGTTAGCTCCCAGTGTACAAAATAGATTCAACTTCCCTATACATCATGTTATGCTCTCCACAAGTGTAGCTACCATCTGTCACCACACAATGCTATTGCAGTACCACTGACTATTCCCTATGCTGTGCCTATTATTATGACTTACTCGTTTCACAACTGGAAGCCTGTATCCCCTATTCCCCTTTACCCATTTTGCCCATCCTTTCATCCCCCTTCCCTCTGGAAACCATCAGTTTGTTCTGTTAGAATGTTCCTTTTGCAATATTAGAAATTGTCACTCCTTAGTTCAAAACTTTTTCATGGCTCCTCATCTTACTCACAGTAAAAGTCAAAGTCTTTACAACTGATTACTACTTCATCTTCCCCTTTATGTGGTAGGCAGTGTTCTACAACCCAAGGCATTTCCTGCTATTTTACTTAAGCATGCCCCTGGTCAAAGTCCCATAGTAGAGCTGCTACTTACTCTAGGAATCACTTTCCAGAGAGACACAGAAGGCTGCTCCCTCCCTTCTTTTTCTCAAACTTATTGTGTGCACTTATCTTTTCAACAACAGTTTCAATATACATATAATTTTCATAGACATATTTGTGTGTTTTGTAGCATGTATACTGTAAATATGTATATTAAAATTCCACTAAAAAGAGTTATCTTTTTGCTTTTTAGCATAAAAATTCCCCTGTGAATTAAACAACCATCACAACTTTTGTAAAAACCTATACACATATAAGCATACCTCTGAGACTTTCTGGGTCTTGTTCTAGATCACCACAATAAAGCAAATATTATAATAAAGCCAAGTCAAAATGAAGTTTTTGGTTTCCCAGTCAGTGCACATACAAGTTAGTTTTATACTATACTGTTGTCTGTCAAGTGTACAATAGCATCACATCCAAGTGTACATAACTCAATTAAACAATACTTTATTGCTAAAAACCCATCAACTGAGCATTTACCTTTTTATTTATTTTTTTTAAATTGGTGGAGGGTCTTACCTCCATGTTGATGGCTGCTGACTGATCAGGATTGCGGTTGCTGAAAGATGAGGTGGATTTGGCAGTTTCTTAAAATAAGACAATAAAGTCTGCCACATCTATTGACTCTTCCTTTTATAAATTTTTTTTCTGTAGCATGCAAGGCTGTTTGATAGCATTTTAGCCATAATGGAGTCAATGCTCTCAAACCAGCTTGCTGCTTTATCAACTAAAGTTTATGTAATATTCCAAATCCTTTGTTGTCATTTCAATAATCATCACAGCATCTCCACCAGAAATAGATTCCATTTCAAGAAACTCCTCTCTTTGCCCATCGGTAAGAAGCACCTCCTCATTCATTAAAGTTTTATCATGAGACTGCAGTGATTCAGTCACATATTGAGGCTCCACTTCTATTTCTAGTTCTTTTGCTATTTTTCCACCACCTCTGCAGTTACTACTGAAATCCTGAACCCTTTAAAATCATCCACTGAAATCCTGAACCCCTTAAAATCATCCAGGAGGATTGGAATCTTCTTCCAAACTCCTCTGGTGTTGGTATTTTGACTTCTTCAAGTGAATTATGACTGTTCTTAATGACATCTAGAATGGTGATTCCTTTCCAGAAAGTTTTCAATTTACTTTGCCCACATTATCAGAGGAATCATGATTTACGACAGTGATAGCCTTATAATATGTATTCTTCAATAATAATGCTTAGAAGTCAAAATTGCTCTTTGATCCATGGGCTACAGAATGGATATTGTGCTAGCAGTCATGAAAACAACATTGATTTCATTGTACAGCTCCATCAGAGCTCTTGGGTGAAAAGGTACATTGTCATAACCTACAATATTTTAAAAGAATTTTTTTTTTTTTTCCTGAGCAGTAGGTCTAAACAGTGGTCTCAAAATATTCAAAATATTACCATGCTGTAAACAGATGTGCTGTCATCCAGGCTTTGTTGTTTCATTTATAGAGCATAGGAAGAGTAGATTTAACCTAATTCTTAAGGGTCCTATGATTTTGGGAATGGTCAATGAGCACTGTTTTCTTTCTCTCTCTCTCTCTCTTTTTTTTAAGATTTATTTATTTGACACAGAAAGAAACAGCGGGAGAGGGAATACAAGCAGGGGGAGGGAGAAGCAGGCTTCCCCCCAAGCAGGGAGCCCAATGCAGGGCTTGTTCCCAGGACTCTGGAATAATGACCCAAGCTAAAGGCAGACACCCAAAGACTGAGCCACCCAGATACCCCTGAACAGTTTTCAACTTAGAGTCACCAGTTGCATTAGCTCTTAATAAGAGAGTCCACCTGTCTTTTGTAGCTTTGAAGTGAAGCACTGATTTCTCCTCCCTAGCTTTGAAAGTCCTAGATGGTATCTTCCTCCAACAGTAGGCTATTTTGTCTATATTGAAAATCTTTTGCTTAGTTCAGCCATCTTCATTAATTATCTTAGCTAGATCTTCTGGATATTTTGCTACTACTTCTGCATCAGCAACTGCTGCTTCACCATGTAGCTTGATGTTATGGAGGCAATTTCTTTCTTTAAACCTCATGAACCATCTTCTGCTAACTTCAAACTTTTTTCTTAGTTTTCTCACCTCGTTCAGCCTTCAAAGAACTGAAAAGAGTTAGGGCCTTGCTCTGGATTAGGCTTTGGCTTAATGGAATGTTGTGGCTGGTTTGATCTTCTATCCAGACATCTAAAACTTTCTCCATATTAGCAATAAAGCTGTTCCAGTTATCATTTGTGTGTTTTCTAGGGTAGCACTTTTTTATTTTATTTTATTTTTTGAGAGAGAGCGCGAGAGCGCGCGAGAGCATGACCTAAGAGAGAGGTGGGAAGCAGACTCCCCACTGAGCAGAGAGCCCGACTCTGGAGCTTGATCCCAGGACCCCGGACCATGAGGGGGAAGCTAAAGGGAACTGACTGAGCCACCAGGTTCCCAGCAATTTTAATTTCCTTTGAGAACATTTCTTTTGCATTCACAACTTGCTATTTAGTACAAGAGGTCTAGCTTTCGGCCTGTCTTGGCCTTTGACATGCCTTCCTCACTAAGGTTCATCATTTTTAGCTTCTGATTTAAAGTGAGAGACATGTGACTCTTCCTACCACTTGAGACCATTTCAAAGTTATTAACTGTCTTAGTTTCAATATTGTTGTATCTCAGAGATTAAGAGAGGCCTGAGGAGAAGGAAAGAAATGAAGGAATGGCTGGTCATTGGAGCAGTCAGAACACAACACTAACTGATTAAATTTTCTATCCTATGTGGAAATGGTTAGTGGCACCCCAAAATAATTACAGTAGTAACATCAAAGATCACTGGCTGCAGATCACCATAACAAATCTAGTAATAATGAAAAAGTTTAAAATACTGTGGGAATTACCAAAATATAGACACAATACAGAGATACAAAGTGAGCAAGTACTGTCGGAAAAACGATGTTGACAGACTTGGTCGATGCAGGGTTGCCACAAAACGTGGATTCGCAAATAAACCTATCTGCCAAGTGCACTAAAGCAGAGCACAATAAAACAAAGTATTCCTGTGGAATTCATTGGGTTAGTTTGGTAGTTTTTTGAAAAAATACTAACCACCTATGAACCTAAGAAATATGCTTTAAGTTCTAACTACAGAAGGCTAAAGACCTTTCATCTTTTTCTGGGATTCTGCTGGACTATTGAGTACAACTGGGACCCAAAAGTTTGGTATCTTGGTCATAATGACCTTGTTCTCTCTTTTGTGGTTCAGAACTGGGGAACTTTATCTGTGGCAGTAACTTTGGCATGTTTCCTTATTATTTCAGATGACCCAAAATTATTTCTTTGATGTAATAAGTAGTATCAGTGGAAAAATGCAAAACATAGCCATCCTGAACTAAAGTTAATACAGCCAAGTCTAATTACCTATGGAAAATTACATACATGAAAACTTGGTACTTCAAAAGAATGTTCCTAAAAAGGTTAAAACCTTTCCCAATACTATAAAGGAGCTCATAAAATGTAACATTTTCACTTTCTAAACTGAGAAAAGCTAAAATAATCTACATCATTTCAAGAAATTCTTTTAGGTAAATTCTATTCTCAGTCCATGTTCAATACCAACTGTGTCTACATCTACGTAACACTTTTGATAACATATTTACTCTCACAAATGCTAATGAATTACCACAGCCAAATGAAACATATAAAAACAAACACTTTAGAGAAATATTGTCCAATAGAACTCTCTGCCATGATAGCAATACTCTGGTCCATGCTGTTTATTAACGGAAACCACTAGCCACATTCGGCTATTGAGTACTTGAAATGTGGCTAGTGTGACTAACATCTTTAATTTTATTTAAGAAATTAAAAATTCAAAAACTACGCATGACTAGTGGCTACCAAACTGTACAGCAGAATTTTTGGGATCAGAAATAAGTCATCAGCTTCTCATAGTATTCCTTATTAGTTTTATTAGGATCTGGTAACTAAAAACAATCTCCTAGCATTTGATTTACAATTCACTTACTTAATTAACTTCTAAGAAACACCATTATCCTCTTCAATCTCAGAGATTACACAAAAAAATTTAAATAAGACTGACATTTAAGATTTTTATGGAACATGCTTAACATTACTAATGGCAAGAAAACTGAGGGATTCTTATGGAGTAATGAGAAAAAATATTTGATTTTCCCTTTTCTCTACATCTAAGCAGCAAGTCCTCTTCTCTCTACTTCCAAAATATATTCTGAATCTATCCACTTTTCTTCATCTCCACTGTTTCCATCATACTCTAAGCTACCATCATCTCTGTCTAGATTACTGAAAGCTTCCCAAATTTCCCTGTGTCCTCTATTCTTCCCTTATAATTCATTTGTTTACACAGCAAACACAGTGTCTTAAAATGCAAATAAGATTACTCTTGCTCTTAAATATTTTTCAGTGATTTCTTTTATTCTTAGAATATAGCTTAAACTTTATTCCATAAACCCACGTAACTAATCCCATCCCTTCCTCCTTCTACATTTCAGAAAGCGTCATGACACCCCTCCCACTTTCATTCTCATGGTCCTGCCATACTTTCTTTCCTACTGCTCCAATGGGGCAAAAATTTGTCTGGCCCAAGGACTTGGTGCTTAGTGTTTTGTTTTGTTTTCCTGCTTAAAATGCTATTTGCTGGCCACCAGGGAGATTCAAATTAAAACTACATTGAGATATCACCTTACACCAGTTAGAATGGCCAAAATTAGCAAGACAGGAAACAACATGAGTTGGAGGGGATGTGGAGAAAGGGGAACCCTCTTACACTGTTGGTGGGAATGCAAGTTGGTGCAGCCTCTTTGGAGAACAGTGTGGAGATTCCTCAAGAAATTAAAAACAGAACTTCCCTATGACCCTGCAATTGCACTACTGGGTATTTACCCCAAAGATACAGATGTTGTGAAAAGAAGGGCCATCTGTACCCCAAT
>NC_081569.1:87320045-87373082 GCF_022355385.1 Mustela nigripes
TTCAGCCTCTTTGGAGAACAGTGTGGAGATTCCTCAAGAAATTAAAAACAGAACTTCCCTATGACCCTGCAATTGCACTACTGGGTATTTACCCCAAAGATACAGATGTTGTGAAAAGAAGGGCCATCTGTACCCCAATGTTTATAGCAGCAATGGCTACGGTCGCCAAACTGTGGAAAGAACCAAGATGCCCTTCAATGGACGAATGGTTAAGGAAGATGTGGTCCATATACACTAAGGAGTATTATGCCTCCAACAGAAAGGATGAATACCCAACTTTTTTAGAAACATGGATGGGATTGGAAGAGATTATGCTGAGTGAAATAAGTCAAGCAGAGAGAGTCAAGTATCATATGGTTTCACTTATTTGTGGAGCATAACAAATAGCATGGAGGACATGGGGAGTTAGAGAGGAGAAGGGAGTTGGGGTAAATTGGAAGGGGAGGTGAACCATGAGAGACTATGGACTCAAAAACAATCTGAGGGGTTTGAAGTGGCGGGGGGTGGGAGGTTGGGGGAACCAGGTGGTGGGTATTAGAGAGGGCATGGATTGCACGGAGCACTGGGTGTGGTGCAAAAATAATGAATACTGTTATGCTGAAAATAAAAAAATAAATAAATAAAAATTTAAAAAAAAGAAAAAAAATGCTATTTGCTCAGATCTTTAGGTGGGTGACTTGTATCATTCACATTGCAGCTCAAGTGTCCTTTTCATACATGTTTTTCCTTGCTACTCTAATGTTGCCACCTAGTCACTATTACATAGTCCTCTTTTATTTCACAAGTGAAATAATCTTTCTTTCATTTATTTACTTTTCTTTCCTTCCTCTCTAGAATGCTGACTCCATGAGAATGGGAAGTTTGTCTTCACTGTTTGGCAGATACTAGGCTCTTAAGATTTGGAGGAAAAAAAACAGATTTTTTTTTTATAAGTATCATTTTAGGCCCTAAGTAAATCAATCGAGTTGGGTGAGCTCTTTCAAGGCTGCCTTAGAACTAGCATAGTAAAATGGAAATAATTTAGTAACCACTCAAAAGCTACTTCACAGCTTCATTTAACACAGAAAAAATAACATTTTACTTTACCAATCTTTTGCTGAGTTTTATTTCATATTCTCCATCTATCGGTTCTCAGTCATTGTAAGACTGTACCTATGGACTACAGAGAACCCTAATTCTTCTCAGCAGCCCTTCCAAGAGGTTAGTTTCTTTAACAAGTTAGGATCTCCTCCTTTCTTAATGGCCTATAGAACCACTTTATATTGTCAGATTTAAGGTAAGGAGTCTGTTGGATATGCATGATCTCACCTTTCTTCTCTATGGACAATCACCTCTTGGACAGTATACACTGGTCAGAGTCCTGGTAGATTTTTTTTTTTTAAGATTTTATTATTTGAGAGAGACAGAGCGCATACGATCAGAGGGAGGGGCTGAGGGAGAGGGAAAAGCAGAGTTCAGCAGGGAGCCTGATGCCGGGCTTGATCCCAGGACCCTGAGATCATGACCTGAGCCGAAGGCAGCCGCTTAACCAACTGAGCCATCCACACGCCCCAGAGCCCAAATATATTTTAATATTTATTCTGCAAATGGGATTTTTATACAAATAATGAAAGCTTTCAAAAGATGCTATTATTACATGTACTGACTACATTATGAGAGAGGAAGATATTTCAAGAAAAATAAGGCTGCGGGTTGTTGAATACAACACCTTCCAGGCACTTCCTACCATCTTAGATAATAACATGAAAAGTCCCAAGAATTTTTAATCTATTTTAAGATGCATTTTTAAATGGCCTTATCTGTTTTTGGATCTTGGTAGACTAATGCGGAGAAAATAATAAAAAGATAAGACTTTTCTTCATTGCACGTGCCAATAAATAAGACAAAATCCAAGAATTACTAATATAACTTACACTCCTGAGAAGTTATGTAAGCTGGCATAGCCACGAAATAGTCAATGTACATATATGTAGCTGGGAGCTGTAGCCCAGATTTTTAACAAGAAAATCTCCCTTGTACAAAATCTCTCTGGCCTATTGCAATATTTTTCTTTAATAAAAATACAGCCCCCAGGTGCCGAGGTGGTTCAGTGAGTTAAGCATTTGCTTTCAGCTCAGGTCATGATTCCAGGGTTCTGGGATTGAGCCCTGCATTGGGCTCCCTGCTCAGCGGGAAGCCTCATTCTCCCTCTCCCTCTCCTCCTGCTTGTGTTCCCTTTCTCGCTGTGTCTCTCTCTGCCAAATAAATAAAATCTTAAAAAAAAAATACAGCCCCCAAATTAGAATTTCATCCAATAAAGCTCAATGTAAGAATACTTACACAGTCCAGAAAAGTATAAACTGGATGATAACAATGTACCTATGTCTGCTGTCTAAAAATAAGTATTTTTTTTTTAAGATTTTGTTTTTTTATTTATTTGACAGACAGAGATCACAAGTAGGCAGAGAGGCAGGCAGAGAGAGAGGAGGAAGCAGGCTCCCTGCCGAGCAGAGAGCCCGATGCGGGGCTCGATCCCAGGACTCTGGGATCATGACCTGAGCTGAAGGCAGAGGCTTTAACCCACTGAGCCACTCAGGCGCCCCTAAAAATAAGTATTTTAAGGGATTCCTGGGGGCTCAGTCCATTAAGGGTGTGCCTTGACTCAGGTCATGATCCCAGGGTCCTGGGACTGAGTCCCACCTTGGGTTCCTTGCTCAGTGGGGAGCCTGCTTTTCCCTCTGCCTGCCACTCTCCCTGCTCATTCTTTATTTCTCTGACAAATAAATATATAAAATCTTTGAAAAAAATAAGTATTTTTAGTGATTGAGTCTATTAACTATTATCATAAATCTTATTATCCACGAATTCATTTTTCTTAAGTAGTCAAATAGAGCATGTCAATAGGCAGTACTCAACAACCAAATTAAATCCTAAAAATGAATATTTACATTTGTTGTTTTGAACTTTTAAGAACAATTTCTTATGGAACAGCTGCAGAAGAAATTCAGCCTATTTAACTTATAATATAGTTGAATGAGAAATATCTATTGCATTTCAGTTCTTACTTCCTGTTTCTTATAATACTGACAGATATTGTAGTCTCCCTTAAGGAAGGGAACTCTGAAACCTAGAGGACTGTGTTTTGTCCTCTGAGAGGCATTTCTGCACCTCTTTGATCTTCATCAGTTGTTCCTAACATCTAACATATCTGTAAAGAAGCTACAGTCATTCTGAGAGGACATGTGCATATGAAACCCAGGAATCAAGCAAAAACTAAAGATTATTCTCTTGGAAGAATACCCTTGAAAAGTTCCCACAATCCAAGGTTATAGTTTTAGTTCTTTTCCTGGGGGACATGAAAATATTTGGAACACAACAAAGTAACAGTTCTGAGTTGTATAGATTATATAAAGGAAATTACCACAAAGCCGGGAAGCATCAGACTTGTGAACTGTTAGGTTTCATACCCTCCTCAGCAGTTAGAAATAATGGCAGAAATCATAAACCAAAATTACTGTAAATTTAGCTTGGAAGTGTAAAAAGACAGTATCTAATGTTCATTTTTCTCATTAGTTAGTAAATTTAACGGTTTTGGAAAACCCAAAAAACACTAAATGAAATTGTTATTTTCTTCACTGAACCTGAGTCTATAGTTTAAGTGCTTATGGAAGAAAACAGGTATAGGCTTTAACAAAATTACCAAATAAACCCCTTGATCTAAAACATTTCAAATTTGTTAAAATTAAAAAAAAAACTATTCCTGCTTATGTTTTTAATATTCATGGTAGCACTTTCAATATTATTAGAATATCTCAAGACATTTTCAAAAATAAAGGTTAAATTAACTTATTTCCAAATTTATCTATTTTTAAAAACCCTTTGAAGTATCACTAGTACAGATAACACATGTAATAATACTACACTTTAATTTCAGACACACACAACGAATGTGCTACCAAAGCAGCACAACACACAGTACCACCTCTACTATAAAAGACAAGAAAACCTTAAAATCAGAGATAACAGTGTGTTGTATTTGTATAGAAGTAATAGCTGACCCAAATGAGCGGGCATAAAGTGACATTACAGACAGACAGATTGGGATGCTAATGAAAGTGGTAGGTACACTTTTGTTATTTATACCTCCATAAAGCTGAAAAAAAAAAGTGGTAGGGTTAAGGAAAGGAGGAAGAGAAGAATTATACACAAAGGAAAGAGGTGATATATCACTATGTTGCCTATAGAACGTTATCCATCCAACCAACCAGTTATTAAAACACATACAAGGAACAAGGCACTCTATAAGGCTTGTTCGTACTTGGACCAAAGTCATGCTCTTTTTTTTTTTTTTTTTTGGATGGTTGCTCAGAGGGACCATCTGATCTCAGAACAGAAAAATCTAATTAGTACTCACTGAATTCACTCCCACTCTTGGTCTCATCAGTGACTCTTAATCTTTTAAACTCTGGGTCATTTGGTCCTCTAGTCATATTTTCAACTCTGAGAGTCTCCAATTTACAGCTTCAAACAGCCTCTCTTGCTACATACAAGCAAAGTAAGAAAATGGAATGGCTTGGTGTGAAAAGCTGGGGAAACACACAGGCCACTGGAATGATGGAGCTGTGCTCCAGGTACAACTTGGAGCTACATGCTTATCTCACTCTTTTGATTCAGAAACAGAATCTATATTAAATCAGTACCTTCTCTAAACCCCGTTCAATATAATGCATGATGTTCAACACAATGTATTTATTGCAAAAGGAAGAACACTGCTCTTGTACAAAAATGATGCTGTATGACAATGTGTACATCACTTGACCCTGTTAAGTGTCAGTTTCCTTTCTATAAAATAGGGATAATAGCTGCCCTGCCTACCTCACAGGGTCACTAAAAGGATCAAATAAGATAGTGTACTTGTAAACTGCTCAACCATTATTACCATGTAATAATTACTATATAATAACTATTATTAAAAGTTGCTCCTTTTAGAACTTTTCCCCGATGAACAGTTCAATTGTAAGGCTAGTTAGAACATCCAGATACAAAAAAATTAAATTAATAGGATTTTGAAGAGGATGACAAATAAAGAACAATATTGATAAAGATAACAGGTCAGAACATAGGACGTTAGTCCCAGAATTACAATAAAGCCCTGATGCAAAACCAGGACAGTTACGTGCTTACTCTTTGCAGACACTGGGCAGTTCCCCCAGCACACACAAACACTAAGCTGTACTGTGCTACTTTTAGGTGAATCACTGGAGACAAGTTGACTCTGGAGGTGCAAGGGGAGGGACTTCCAACCTCGATGATCAGGCTCTTCCCCCATCCCTTTAACAAACACTCCTCCTACTCTTTGTGCCTGGCCCAGTTAATGAAAACTATTCCTGCGAAGAAAATGGCTGTCAAAGATTTCTTTTAGGGAGAGTCTTGTAACTATGAGACACTAGCGGCATACCTACTTCGTCCCCGCATCACGAACTATTCTGAGGGGACAGGTTCAGAGTCAATAAAACCAGGTTATATTTTGTTTCTCTCAAGACTCGGGGGGCTCAACCCCCACCCCCTCCTCCCGCCCCCAAGCTTCAGCTCTCTCATCTGTAAGATGAAGAATGACGGCGCCTGTCAGCTCCATCCCATGGCCACAGAGAGGATGAACGAGACAGTGCTTGGAAGGCACCAGGAGTGGTGTCTGGCCAACACCAAGTCCATCCCTGATTATAAAGTATTATGAGTCCCGTTATGCCCTCCCACCTCAAGGAAATCGCCGGGTTGGAACTGACACCCGCAGTCACTGAAGAAAGCAACGCTAAATCCGGCCGGGCGTATCCGCACGGAATCTATTTCGGGGTGCGGGGTAGGAAGCGATAAGAGGGCCCGGAAGAAGGGGACAGGGGAAAGGAGGATGGATGGAAGGTTCACGATAATAAGCCTACCTGTTGTTCCGGATGCTGACCAGCACACACAGCACCAGCTCTAAGTAGGTGCGCAGCACTTCCAGCCAACGGGCAGAGAGCTGCAGGGCCTCGACTTCTTCCCCGCCAGTCCCGGTGTCCGCGCCGCCTCCGTCGCCCGGGCCGCCGCCACCGCTCAGGTAATTCTCAGCCGCGAACTCAACACGCAGCTCTCGCACGAACCAGCCGCACTTACGCATGAGGAATTCGAGCCGAGGCTGCTCAGTAGGGGAGACGCGGAGACAGATGCGGAGCTGGGGCCAGAGAGCAGGGTAGAAGAGGCACTCCCGCCAGTGCGAGCAGGAAGCTGAGGCCCGCAGCCGGTCGGGCGCGGGCAGGAAGGAGAAGATGTGCACGATCAGCTCGCTGGGCAGCGACGCGGCGCCTGCCGCCTGCCCGCACAGAGCCATCCGGCCCCGCCGCCGGCTGCCAGCCCCCGGCCGCCCCCGCAGTCCCCGGAGCAGCCCCCGCAGCCGTCGCAGCTGCTGCAGCCGCAGCCGCTGCCGCCGCCACCGCGCCACCCGGGCGGCCCCCGCTCGGGTTCGAGCTCCCGGCGGTCGGGGCTGCGGCACTGACAAGAACAACAACATCAATGACAAGGAAGAAGGGGGCGGAACCGTCGTGGGTCTTGGCGGAACCAAGTGCTGCAGAAGTTGTCAAGAGGGGGGATGGTCTCTGAAAGGGTCGCTTCCAGATAGCCAGCTTCTGGCTCCCTAAACTGTACTCAAGCGAGCCCGAGGCCTACATACTCAATAACTTCAATGCCCTCGCTTGTAATGTTTAGAGCCCAGAAAGTGGCAGAACTTATCGTAAAGAAACGGCAGATCTCCCCGCGCTTAGAGGCGGAGGCAGAGCAGTGGTAGAAGCTGAATTTGACGTCACCGGTGGTGGGAGGAGCCCTGCGAGGAGGAGGGCGACTTCCGGAAGAGAGGTGCGCCCAGTTGCCGGTAGGGAAGAAAGACACGGCACGTGACTTGGGACGCACGCAGGCCGGCGGGGCGGGGCGGGAAGTGCGGTTGGTGCCGGCGCTAGGCGGCTCATCCCATCTCTTAGTGCCCGCTGAGTCCCATCAAGTGTGTAAGTCAGTTAGTTAATCTGAAGGTTCAGGCGGTGGCAGTGGCGGAACTCGGGTCAGGGCGAGGGGTCTCGGAAGTTTCTCAGTTGCTGGTCGAGGACTCAGAGCCAGAGTGTCGGCGTGCGCGGTGTTTCTGAGGGGACCCACCCGCCCAGAGTACTAAGAGTTTATGAGAGGGAGCGGGCGGACTAACTCGGACCGGCTGTGTGGGGAAATGAGAAGCGCGGCGCTGGGCGGCCGAGAGCACAGACCGAGGCCGCAGGCGGACCGTCCTCACGGGTCCGCTCGTGCGGATGACCTCTGCGCGCACCTGGTCTGTGGGGGAGGAGTGAGGACAGCGCCACCCTTTGGATTTTGAGGGCGAGAGGGAAGTGAAGGCAAAGGAGTTCTGTCTCCGGGAGACTGTCCACCTCTTCTCCGGGATTCGAGGGAGGCTCGGAGTGCCCGGCTCTGAGATTTAAAGGCACTAGTTGAAAAGAAGCTGATGGTTATGATATACGTTTTCTTTAGTTTGGCGCCCGTAATTTCAGGGAAGGATTTTTTCTTTTAAGTGACATTTTAAAAAGGTTTTATTTATTCTTTTGACAGAGATCACAAGTAGGCAAAGAGACTGGCAGGGAGAGAGAGAGGAGGAAGCGGGCTTCCCGCGGAGCGGAGAGCCCGATGTGGGGCCCTATCCCAGACCCTGGGATCACGACCTGAGCCGAAAGCAGAGGCTTTAACCCACTGAGCCACCCAGGTGCCCCTCAGGGAAGGATTTTTAAAACAATGCCCTTCACTTGATCACAACTTGGGAAGTAGTAACCTGATCGGAAAGGACGGTGAAGTCAGAAAGGATTAAGTGATTTTTATGTAATAATTGAGGATTGCTTTAGTGAAGCTACCGCTTCAGAGCCTTCACTATGATCGTGGAAGAGCCTTGTTCTTTTAGTAAATACCAAGAAGCCGTTCTAGATATTTTTAGCTCTCTGCGGGTAAAACTCTCCATTCATGCTGCTCAAGATGGCTTTTGGTGCCTGTGTGCATGTACCAAACGATATCGTGGTGTTACCTGTAATAAGTTCTCATCAGCTAAGTACCTGTCCGAAAAAAAGCCATCATTCGTGGTAGGTCAGTTCTCGGAACCTCTGCCTGCGGGTGTTCTGTGTAATTATTATTATACTTTATGAATAATGAGCACTTACGGAAGCAGCCGTGAATGTAGGAATTTGAGACTTGAATTTTAATTTTTTTATTTCTTGAATTCACCGAAGTATTTTGAAACGAACCATAGACCTCTAGATATACCAAGACCTTCAGTATGCATCTCCATAAAACCTTACTTTAACTATATAACAAAAATATTATCACACTTTAAATAAGCCCTTAATGTTATCTAGTATTCTAATGCCTAATATTATAAGTTTTCATATTTATCCGTTTATCTTCCAAATGACCTTCACAGCTGTTTTATCCAAACCAGAATCCAGTTAAAGATCACATTTGTTTTTGTTTATGTATTTCAAGTCTCTTAATCTAGAATAGTCATCCCCCAACACATTTTTTTTTTCCTCTCTGATTAGCTGAAGAGAGGAGACTTACTATCGCAAAAAATACCTTCTCTTTTATAATTGTTTGACTATTTTCTCTTGGTGTTTAGCTTACCTCTCTAGTCCTTGAATTTCTAATAAACCTGAACATTAGTGGTAGAAGTTTGACTAAGTTGGTGACATCTTGAGCTCCCTCCTAAATTTACGTTTTGTTTTTCTCATTAAAACTAATCTCTAAGGTGTTATTTGGCTTCCTAAAAATGTGTAAATATCCCATCAACCATTCATTTAATGCCCTTAATAATAATTGATAATTCTTGCCTGAATCACAATTTTATTACGGGTTGCAAAATGGTGGTTTCTAATTCTTTAATTTCATGTATCTTTATTAATTTGCATTCTTCTGGATAGTAGAAGCTTTCTTTTATAAACTGGCAACATTTAGTTACTCCAAAATACAGGTTCTGTTGGAGAGTTAGGAAAAAAAAAATGCTTAGTTCGTTTTATTACCAATTTTGAAAGTAAGTTTTAGGACCTCAAGGAGCAACAAGTGAGTTTTTCTAGCTTTTATTTATTTATTTTTTGAATATCGTGTACTCATTGATTTTTGGTTTATTTTAATTGGTTATTTATTTTTTAAAATATTTACTTATGTAAAGAGACAGTGTGAGCAGGGGGAGGGGCTTAAGGAGAGGGAAAGAGTCTTAAGCAGACTTCCTTGCTAAGGGTAAGCCCATTGTGAGGCTTGATGTCAACCCTGACATCAGTACTTGAGCCAACATGCAGTCAGAAGCTTAGTCCACTGATCTACCCAAGTGCCCCTAGTTATGTTTGATTCACAAATTTGATGCTTTTAGAGTGCCTTTCAAATAATTCTATGTGATTGTTATTATTATAATAAAACTCCTTGAGCATTTTTAATAAATGTTACACTGGACTGGGTTGGAGAGTGAGGCTAGATTTTTATCATTTTTTGGTTTTGCTATGATCTAGCTAGGTGACATTTAAACAATTTGCTTAACCTCTTTGGGCCTTATTTTCTCCATCTCTATAGAGTTTGGATAAGGTTCCCTGCAGCTCTAATATTCTCTGACTTAAAAAGAAGACAAAACTTATTTAGACATATTTTACATATCATAAAATTCACCCATTTGAAGTATACAAGTTAGTGATTTTTAATAATTTTAACAAATGGTGCAGCCATCACTGTAAGACAGTTTTAGAACATTTCCATCCCTTTAATAAGATACCTCATGCCCATTTACAGCTAATTCTCATCTTACCCTCAGACAGCTACAAATGCACTTTGTCTCTATAGATTTGCCTTTTCTGATCATTTCATATTGATAGAATCATACAAAATATGATTTGTGTCTTTCACTTAGCATAATGTTTTTTTTTTTTTTTAAAGATTTTACTTATTTGAGAGAGAGACAGTGAGAGAGAGCATGAGCGAGGAGAAGGTCAGAGAGCGAAGCCGACTCCCCATGGAGCTGGGAGCCCGATGCGGGACTTGATCCTGGGACTGTGGGATCATGACCTGAGCTGAAGGCAGTCGTCCAACCAACTGAGCCACCCAGGCGTCCCAAGCATAATGTTTTTGAGGTTCATTCATGACGTAGCATGTGTCATTAATTCACTCTTTTTTATTGCTGAATAGTATCCCCCCCTTTTTTTGTTTTTTGTTTTGTTTTTATTTCATTTGTCAGAGAGAGTGAGCACAGGCAGGCAGAGGCAGAGGGAGAAGCAGGCTCCCTGCTGAGCGATTCGGGACTCGATCCCAGGAGGCTGGGATCATGATCTGAGCCGAAGGCAGGCGCTTGACCAACTGAGCCACCCAGGCGTTCCTCCCCGCTGCTTTAAAAAAATAAAAATCTGTCCATTCACCAGTTGATGGATATTTAGTTCCCAGATTTCGGCTGTTACAAATAACATTTCTCTGAACGTCTTTTGTGGACATGGGTTTTCATTTCTCTTGGGTAGATACTAGGAAAGTGCATGGTAGGTTGTATGGTAGTCCTAGGTGAAACTTTCTGAGACACTGTCAAACTGTTTTCCAAAGTGGATGTATCATTTTCCTTCCCAGAAGCAATGTATGAGGGTTTCTGGGGCTCTGACTTTTTGATGATCTTGAGATATCCTCTGATTGAGATTATTTTTCCTTATTCTTAGCATTTTGCTAGAAACTGCATTTTTCTCGGATACCATGGATACTTAGTTTTTAATTATTAGAAATTGTTCCTAAAGGAAATAAAAATATATCAATCTTCTATAAAATAAAAGCTTTTCATTTTTTTAAAAAGATTTTATTTATTTATTTGATAGAGATCACAAGTAGATGGAGAGGCAGGCAGAGAGAGAGAGAGATGGAAGCAGGCTCCCTGCTGAGCAGAGAACCCAACGCGGGACTCGATCCCAGGACCCTGAGATCATGACCTGAGCCGAAGGCAGCGGCTTAACCCACTGAGCCACCCAGGCACCCTTCATTTTTTTTTTTAAAGATTGTATTTATTTATTTGACAGAGATCACAAGTGGGCAGAGAGGCAGGCAGTGAGGGGGTGGGGGGGAAGGAGGCTCCCCACTGAGCAGTGAGCCTGATGCGCGGGGCTCCATCCCAGAATCCTGAGATCATGACTTGAGCAGAAGGCATAGGCCCTAACCCACTGAGCCATCCAGGCGCCCTGAAAAGCTTTTCATTTTTTAAAAATTATTTTTACTTTCATGTTAAATGAAGAATGGTAGTAATACTATTATTCATGAAAATAAGCTAAGACGTGAATTAATAAGATACGGTTCTTGCCTAGTTACCATAATAAAAGGGTAAATTCCAGTGATGGGATACATTTTGTTTATTTTATTAAGCAAGCATTTTTAACATTAATCAAATATTTATTGGGAATGTATATTCTTACCATGTTAATTTAACAAGTTAGATTATTTCTCTTGACATTTATGTATACTAAAGTATAAACTTTTTGATAAACCAACAAAATTGACTTCTAAACAGCAGAATGAAATAGCATTTTGTGAAGTTATAATGTCTGAATTCGGATTTGAAGTGTGGGAGGAAGTACTGACGTTATAAAGCTCATAAATACTCAGTAGTACTAAGCTCCTGGTTCCAAAAGTGGCATATTGTCACTATAGCAACTACCCATACTTATTTGGATCTGAAACCCGGGCAACAAATGGTGGATAAGACTATAACATCGAGATAGATATGTGCCCTGGTGGGTTGATGTGGTTTGATCTGTTGTCAGTCAAGTGTTTGTTCCATTTTTCTTATTATGTTTATTATGATTGATTAAAGTTTTATCAAGTTTTATTCAAGTTATCTTAATTTGTATTAATGTATTTTTTTGGAGAGAAATGGAACATTTAGTATTCTTCTTTTCTAACATGCCACACTGAGTGCTTTTTCTGTTAGGTTATTAGGATATTAAATATATTTGTACTGTAGCCTTTTTTCCATTGTTTGGCAAGTTGTCAAACTGTAGATAAAAATATATAACTTTTTTAATGCTGAATCATTTGCAATACTATAACAGAAAAAAATAACACATGACAGATTTTATTTTAGCTACATCATGAAAAGATGCTCAAGATGATCAGTGAATGTGCAAACTGCTTAAATGGAGACATCTTTTGAAAAAAATGTTTTTTTTTCTGAACAAGGTTTGGGTTTCAGATACTGTTGGCAAACAGAGATGACATAACTACCTTCGAATTATCTCTTATCATGAGTCCATAAATTTACTTAGAGGCACAGGAGCCTCCTGGGAAAATAGAATTGGGAACTTGATTTCTTTCTCTCCATACTTGTCTACTGGATTGGAATGGTTCCTAGTGAGGTCATATTACAGGAAAAAAATGAAGGATTGAAGGGAATTTATCTTTAGGGTAGGGAAAGTCTGCCCTGGTGAGCCGCCTGCAGGACAAAGGATCAATTTTTCCCCCCTCTAGGTACACCATGTTGCTGATAGCAGAACTTACTTTAACTGAGCCACTCACAAATTTGTTGTACAGGTTTTTGAATTGGAAGATCTGTATCCATAAAGCAGGAATTGATAGGTCATATTCTAAATGAGACCGAGGCAGTGAGAGAAGAATTGGGTCCAGAGCCATGTGATAGTGAGTGAGGAGGACTGGAACTTACCAGAGGATACTTCCCCCACTGGGAAAGTTGAAAGTTTCTAGATTTTCAGAAGACACTAAAACTAATTTTTTTAAAAGATGAAATGTCCTGATTGCTAGCTCATTCACATTAGAAACATTCTGTGGACTAAACCAAACCAGATTTCCTGTAGGATACCAGATTACAACTTCTTTACCTAAGAGCTCTCATACATGTGGACTGGAGCCACTGTGTCTTCTAATAGTAGGCCTATTAGGTAATTCCTGTGCTTTTAGGTCCACTTCCAGAGCTGCCCCCCCGCCCCCATTTATACCTTTCAGAATTTAAAGGGAAAAAAAAAAGGTTTAGCATGTTTATTTTATACCATTACTGATTTCTTGCCTTTATTCAAGAGCAGGATGGGTGTTTTCAGAGGTACCTTGTGTTGCTAAAATTTATTAGAAACTAAGTATTGCTGTTTGTGATGCAGTAGATTCAACCAATAGAGTTCCTTGGCTTGTTAAAATCGGTAACTGTTTGATATTAATGGTTTTAGTTGGAGTTATACAGCTTTGTAGTATCCCACAGTGGGGTACATAGGACTTTTACTCAAGGGGCACTGTCTCTAATTAATCATCTTAATTGGATTCCTTTGGTTGCTTAAGTAGTTTAATCAGGGAACTCTTTCTTTCTTTCTCTCTTTTTTTTCTTTTCTCATGGAAACTATAGGGAGTTTAGAGGACATCCATAAACAAATATCAGAGCATACCTGAGCCTCCCAGGGACTCGAAGGGGTAAATAAAAACAGGAACTAAGTTTACTCTCTTCATCTGCGAGTTCAGTAGTCTCTTTTTTCAGTAGGGGTTCTTGGCTTTTTCTTTTGCCCAGGGCCCCAAACTGCTCGCTCTATCTGGTCTGCAAGGTCTTCTATCTCAAGTATCCACTTTCATTTGCAAATTTGTCCTTTGTCTCCACCTGAAATTCTTGAAAGACTTTGGGTTATCTAGGTCTAGAATAGTAAAAAAGTTGGTGGCATTCTTATTGATTAAAATGAAGTGTTCCTGCTGTTAACCTTAAAAGTAAAATTGCCAGTTATTTTATGAGCAAACAATAGGTTTATTCAGGAATAGCAGAGAATTACAACCTCGGACAAGCAAATTATGGCAAAACTGTATTGGCAGGACCTGAAAAGGGAGAGGAACATTCTTCTGCAGACGAAAGGGGGAAGTTGGGAAGACTGTTAAAAAGTCCACTGTTAAAAAGTAGTAACCTGGGGGTTTGAAGTATAGTGGCTTTTCATTGGCTAAGCTGTAACTGTCTCTCACTGGCTGGGCTGTTACCGGTGGAGGAGGAAGGGCTTTCTTCAAACTCTTGCTAGGACAGTGGAGTAGTATCCACCTGTGGGGTCCATCTCTTCCTGTTGGATTTGCAATTGATTATGAGTGGTAGGGCATGAGAACTCCTTTGTGGAACCTCTGACTCTATTTTAGTGAGGTTTCCATTAATTAATTTTCACATTGCCCTAGTCCAATTAGCTGAATTTAGGAGGATGGAGTAATGTGCTGATTCTTTGTACAGATGGATATGGGGATTACGATGAAGAGGGGAAGCTTTCTTCAGAACAGGGTGTGGGCCAGCAACTACTCTGAAATCTATCCAGTAGAGTGGGTACCATGGCTCAGTGACTTTTTATGCAGAGGTGTCTTGCACTCTGTATTGAACAAAAATGCTCTATGTTGATAACTGACCTTTTAGATAGTTGTTGACTAGGCTTCAGATAGTTTCTTTGGTTTTCCTAGTGCTGGAATACCCACTAGACTTTTCCAGGTCATTCCAGGTTAAATAGCTGTAAGACTTTGTCATGAAGACCTGTATACTTCATGGTCAGTTACTGCAGTATTCTCATTGCAGAATTTAATATTTAATCCTTTGGGAAAATCTCTTAAGCCTATTAGGTGCTGAAAAAGAGAAATGAAGTGAATATTTTCATACAATAACATTAATTGGAGAGTTTCTTTGCTCCGGGGCAAAGGGGTTTCACTTGCCAGGCTGACTGTAATCAGTTTTAGATGCTGAGGAGTACTATGTTGAGGATTTTGGATTTTGAGATTGTTCTCTTGTTCTACTGGGAAGAGTGCCATGTTTGATTGCGATGTCTGTCATGGCTGCAGTTTTTGACCTGAGTGACCTATATTTTCTGTCCCCAGTCTGAGTTAATTATTGTCTAAATGATATAATATATTAGTGCTTGTTTTCTGCTTTCCTTTTGTTATTTGTATAATACATTCTTCAGTGGATTTTATTTGTGCCAATTCCTTATATTGTGAGTAGTGGCATATCCTGTAAGTATTCAATTTTACAGGTAACTTTTCTCAAATTAAGAATTTTTAAAACCACAGTGATATCAAATAGATTTTTCAATATAAAAATTTGTTGGCTCTTAACTGGGTTCTTTAGGAATATGAACTACTACTTATATTGAATATTAGTAGGGGAGCAGTGGGGTGAGGAAAACTCAAATTTTATACCACAAAGAAAATACAATAAATTTTCCATTCACTTGAAGGATACAGTTTCTTTCATGATATTTACTTTATATACAGGAAGATTTTAACATTTCTAAAATCTAGTCTTTATGCAAGAAGTTTCTAGTAGAAAGTTCATAATGTTTTTGTTGTTGTTGTTGTTGTTTAACTGAAGTAATGCATGAACATGGTAACAACATCAACAAAATACTTTTGATGAGAAATAGTTTCTCATTCCTTGCCTGCCACTGTCAGGCTTACTCCCAGAAACAAACGTTTTAAACTATATGGGTGTTTTGTTCTTCAGGTAACTTTAAATGACATGCTTCTCCTGCATTCCTTGAATGATTAAACATCGTCTGTCTGCTTCCTCTTACAAAAGATGAAGACTTAGTTCAATTAATTACTCCTCCATTTTTCCCAATCTTTTGACTAATACTTGATAATTAATTATGAGTTTAGTTTTTCTCTTGGTTGTTAGATTAATCAGCTTTTGCTGCACAGTGTCACATTCTTTTGTGTACAGAAGGGTAGATTATGGCAGATTAGATAACTGTTCAGCACGCACTTCTCTCTCATCCACTGTCAAAGGAAGAGTATAATTTGCCTTTTACACCCATTAATGATTTTAGGCATGGTCTCACAACTTGTTTGGCTAAGAGAATGTAGGAAGTTACTTTGCACCAGTTTTGAGTGTAGGCCTTAAGAGGCATTAAATGTTTCTAATTTGTCACCCAGGGAGTTTCCAGCCTTTGTATAATAAAACATGTCCCAGTCATTTTTTTGGCTGCCATTGAGCCCTTGATGGAGAGACATGGAGAAGATGTCAACTTGACCTACAGTATGAAACAGAGCTTCCTCAATTCACCTAAAAAATTTATTTCTAAGTGAGAAATATATGCTTATTTTATGTATGCTACTGAGATTTTGTGCTTGCTTATTTTGCATTAAAAACTGATTGATATAAAATGGATACCTAGAAGTAGAGTGTTGCTGTAACAGAAATTTAAAATATGTGTCATTTGTTTTGGGACTGGGTGGTCAACAAGAAAACTATTATAGAAGGCTGGAAAAAATGGTAAACTATATTATGTAGTAGCAAAAAATTTGATAAAACTGTTGTCTGTAGTAACATAGAAGACAGCAGATGTGACTAATGAAGTTAGTATTGGGCAAGGAAATTTCAAGGCAGAATACTGAGAACATGAGCTGGTTGCCTGTAACCTTACAGGATAAGGTACAAGAGCAATTCAGTCTACCGTATCTGACCTCTTGGTCCTGATTATTCATATCACTCCTATTCCATTTGCCTAGTTTGTCATCTTAATATGTATGTATGGTGGACCATGCCAGTTGGCAATCTTTCCTTTAGTGTTGGTGGACAGAAAGCTATGAGGCTGCTGGTCTTCCAAATGCCACAAAGAGGAATGCCTGTCTCAGTCACTAAAACAATAGTGTAACGTTAATTTTTATGATGATGTTTTTTCCTCCCTCTCTTTTTTCCTTTTAAGAGAAGGCCTCTAATTAATAAGGTACAGGTTGCTGAAACAAATAAACCTGAAAATTTCCATTTTTAATAAAATAGTTTTTACTTATTTAATGGTTCAGTGAGGATCTTCCTTTCAGCAGGCAGCTTTTCTCTGCCTGCTGAGAATTCCTTCTATCTTGAGGTTCTGTGATCTTTAAAATGCCTGTGATTCTCTGTCTTCTACTAGAAGGGGCAAAGAATGGAGAAGGCACTTGATTGCCTTGGTAAATAAATGGCATTATTTCTCCTTATGTTCCATCAGCTAAAACTAGTCACATGTACCTACATGTACCTACCTACTTGCAGGAGGGTCTGAGAGATGCTATTTTTGGCTAAGCAGTTACTTCTTAGGGACAACTTTATACTGTAGGAGGAGTTGTATGAATTTTGGTCAACAGATGGCCATCTTTGCTGCAAAGGAAAATTATACTCTTACTGTTTTTAGCTGGGGGTAAATATTAGGCTCCTTGTATGCTTTGTGGGTGTAGTTGGAGGAGGAGGGTAGGTGGTGTATTTGATAGGCACAGTTTTTCTCTACTGAGGTCTTCAATTAATCTGTTCTTAGCCACTCTTCTCACCCCATTCCTTATATTCCTTAGGGAACAAAGTGACTCTGAACTTAGAATCTCACTGGGCTTCCAGTGAGCAGGTCACCTGTCACCTCTGTTGCAACTTCCTTCTAATATATTATGTTCTGTTGAAGCTGTTAGTATTCTCCTATCTACTTTTTGTCTATCAGAAACTTGTTGAAATCTCTTGCTGGCCAATGACCAACTCTTTCCAAGCTGAGTTCTCTTTACTGTTATACAGGCTTAAGTATCCATACATTGTTTTTTATTTTAATCTTCAGGCGTTAGGTGAAGTAAAGATAGAGTATTTTCAATTAGTACTTCTAATAGAATTTTAATTATTTTTTAACATGTGCTGCTTAAGGAAGATGCATTTACTATCCACCATGGCTGAGCACTTCTCTAGGTTCTATAGGATTTGTAAAAAGGTATAATGTATGATCCCTGCCAGTGAAGAATTTCTACCTGCTCCACTCCAACTTTGATACCAGTACTGGCTTACCTTTCTAGAACACTAATTCTGTTGTGGCGCTTCTTTTTTTTTTTTTTA
The DNA here is from genome assembly GCF_022355385.1 of Mustela nigripes. NCBI lineage: Eukaryota > Metazoa > Chordata > Mammalia > Carnivora > Mustelidae > Mustela > Mustela nigripes. Next base: position 87,337,870 of record NC_081569.1, read on the forward strand.
AGATTTTATTTATCTGACAGAGAGAAATCACAAGTAGACGGAGAGGCAGGCAGAAAGAGAGAGAGGGAAGCAGGCTCCTCGCTGAGCAGAGAGCCCAATGCGGGACTCGATCCCAGGACCCTGAGATCACGACCGGAGCCGAAAGCAGCGGCTTAACCCACTGAGCCACCCAGGCCCCCCCTGTTGTGGCGCTTCTTGAGAAACTTTGATGCATTGCTTGTTTTTCCCTATGTAACTCTGCCAGGCTTTCACTTCCTGCCTATCAGTGCTTGACTATCTAGTGAGAGCTGTACAGTTCATTGTATTATCAACATACACTGTTGATTCTCACTTCTCTGCCTTTGTACATGTAATCTCCACTCTCTAGAGTTACCATCTTTTTCGTATCTGAGTCCTATTTAAATACAGAAGGTGATTTAAGATTTCACTTTTTTTTAAGTGTACTGTCTTCACTACTCCAGACTTCAGTGATCTTTTTCCTTTGAACAGAAACAAAGCTTATTTATCTGTGTTATTTATCATTGATTCATACTGTTCTTTCCCGCAAAATAGAGGTAAACTTGTGGTTTTAAAGAAAAAGCCTATGGTATGTACCTCCTTGATTATCCTCCAGTATCTAGTATAGTGAAGAGGTCCATTGAAGCCTTGAGTTGTTTAAATCAGTGCTACTTGAAGTGCAGACTGCAGGCTGATGCTGGCGCACTGACTCTTACCACTGTGCTGGAATATAAGTATGGAAATTGAGAATTAGCTTTAGAAACTTTTATAGAAATTTGATAGTGCGAGCTTGGGTGGCTCAGTTGGTTAAGTGTCTGACTCTTGAGTTCTGCCCGGTCATGATCTCAAGGTCCTGGAATTGAGCCCTGAGTCTGGTCCCACACTCAGTGGTGGAGTTTGTTTTAGATTCTTTGTTTCCCTCCCTCCCTCCACCCATCCCCCCACTTGTGTGTATGTGCACTCTCTCTAGCTTGCTAAATAAATAAAATCTTTAAAAAAAGAAAATTGACTGTAATTTTATGTCTGTTGAATTTATAATTAAAATGTTACTTCTATTTTGCATGTTTAAAAAATTCGTGGTAATTTCATTTTATGAAACTATTAGTCCAAAATGGATTAGAAAAAATTTTAAAAACGGCATCTCACTACAGATAGTTCAGGAAGCACTAATTTAGACTACAGAGGATATGAGAATTGTGCAATGAAGAGATCAGTGTATGGGCTGGTAAAAGATTTCAAGAGGATGAGATCTCTTCTTGAAGGGTGAATAGGATTTGGATGGTTGTAAAGCATTGCATCATTTTCAGGAGGGATAACAAGGTTTTGGACTACAAATGGAGGAGATTTGTTAATATGTTTTGTACCACAGTGGAAGTGCCAGTGAGAAGAGCCCTGACAGAATTAAAAATCATGGGCACAGAGAGCTGACCAGATACTACATAACATGGGTATTTCCTGTTTATTTAGTGACTGCTTGAGCTGTTGTATGCTAAAGATCGTTGATTCCCATATGTCTGTTGCTGATTTCTCTTGGCACTAGTAGTACAAGTACATTTTAAATTTTGCCTCTTTGAAACATTTCTTTTTAATTCAGCCTTTAAAGACTTAGATGGTTGGCTTATTGGTATATTGTTGCTAAATTTATTCTAGCTTTAATATGAAGCTAAGGAAGCAAAATAAACTAAGGAAGAATAAATCATAAAAATTATATTGAATTTAAAAAACCTGCTTTGGGGGGTGTCTGGCTGGCACATTCAGTGGAGTGTGCAACTTCTGATTTTGGGGTTTTGAATTTGAGCCCCACTGTGTACATAGACTTACTTAAAATATAAAAAGTAAAAATGCTAAAAAAAGAAACCTGTTTTCATCTTGTTCTCTATTTTCCTTTGTCATTTTCATCTTGGATCAAAATTTTCTCATTATTGAATTATAGTTATGAATTCAGAGACGCAGGATTTAAAACAATAAAAACTGATAAAACAGTATTCTGGAGAATTAACAATTTACTTGTAGCACAAAATATGAGGTGAACTTGCTGTTTCTTTAATTGTAGAAAAATAATACATAACATAAAATTTACCATTTTAAATGTATAATTTAGTGGCAGTAAGTATATTCACATTTTACAACTGTCACCACCACCCGTCTCTAGAACTTTTTCATTTGTCCAAACTGGGTCTCTGTACCCATTAAACAGTGGCTTCCCATTTCCCTTCTCTGCCCTCAGCCAATTATTTAAAATTTACCTATTTCTATGTTTTGTAACTTGTCCTGTTTGCTATCGATATAAATGAATATATATGGAATACTTCTTATATATAGAACTGGGCACATGCAGAGCAAGGTTAAATTACATTATAAAGCTGAGCAGTTTGCCATGATATTAAGTGGTTTCCTAGGTGACAGTCTTGCATCATATTCTTTCTCTTATCTTTATCTTTATCTTACATCCACCATTTATGGGCAAAAGTACAGCTGTTTTTTTTTTGTTTGTTTGTTTGTTTCAGAGGTTACCAGGAAAATGTCTTATTGTACCAGTCTGACAATTCTAAGATAAGTGTGAACTGAAATATTGCTTTGATTTCATCTGGGATTTTGAGTACCTAATGAACATTATTTTTTTTTTTTTAAAGATTTTATTTATTTGACAGAGAGAGATCACAAGTAGACAGAGAGGCAGGCAGAGAAAGAGAGAGGGAAGCAGGCTCCCCGCTGAGCAGAGAGCCCGATGCGGGCCTCGATCCCAGGACCCTGAGATCATGACCTGAGCCGAAGGCAGTGGCTTAACCCACTGAGCCACCCAGGCGCCCCCTAATGAACATTATTAAACATGAAAATAGATGGTAATTTGTTATTTTTTAAAAGCTAGGATAAATTTTTATAGCTGTGGCTACTATATACCTATATATCTGTATAGATATATTTATGTATCTATCTATCTATCTATAAATAGTGAGGTGTCCTGAGGTGTCCTGGTTTTATTTCTTCCCTTCAAGTTTTTCTCTGTCATCTTCATTTGTACCTCTTCCTTCCCCTGTCTATAAGTTTGCCTATTTCCCATGGCTTTTGCCTTTAGTCTTTTGCTTAAAAATCCTACCTTTTCCAGTTCAGTTATCTCTCTGTGGGAAAATAACTTTTAAGTCTGTATTTCTTAACCCTGAGTCACCGCTCTGAATCTAGAATTGTGTCCTGAAATTTTCTCTTATGTGGTCTGCTGTTACCTCAAACAAAATGTGTCTAATGTTGGACTTACCATTTTTTCCCCATCCTCTTTAAACCTCCTCTTCTTTCTCTTTTTCTTTCCTTTCCTTTCTCTCCCCCTTCCTTCCTCGCCCCTCCCCTTTCCTCCTTTTCTTCTTTTCTTTCTTTTGTCTTCTCTCCCTCCATCCCTTCCTTCCTTTCTAAATGGCACCTCTATTCTTCTTGTTATCTAAGTTTGACACTTAGTGGTCATGTCTTTCCCTATTCAGCTAGTCACCAAATCCTACTATTTCTGTCCATTATTATGATCATTATCACATCTGACCCTTTCCATTGTTACTGTGCTCTGTCTAGTATAGTGCCTGATTACCTGATGCCTGTGTTAGTGCAGTAGTCTCTTAGCAATAGAATTTTCTCGAGTTTTTATACCACTTTCTCTGTAACTTTGACATGAAAATTATGAACAGCTATTTTGGATTATAGTTAATTGTGTCTATTTTTCATCATTGTCTTTTTCATCTTTGTATCCCGCAAAAGATTTGCATCATGGTTGGTAGTCAACAAAAGTTTTTGGGGAATATGGTATTCTAACTATAACTTCTCTTTCTAATGGATTTTATATACAGTACTGTCATGTTCTTTCATTCATTTAACAAATATTTATTGGGTGCTTATTATGTATCAAGGACTTTTAGGTGCTAAGGATTTGGTAATCAACAAACAAAGAGATATGTATGACTCCTGGTCTAGTAAGAATAGAAGAATGACAAGCAAAATAATAGTGTGTTAAATGGTGATAACTGTAAAGGAGAAAAACAAATGATGGGAGTATGAAAGGATTATCAAGGGTGAAAGTTTGACAGTTTAGATAAAATGGCTGGGAAAGCCCTTCTGTAAAAGTGGCACTCAAATAAAGACTTGAGTGGGAAAGGAATATCTGGGGAAGGGGTGTTTCAGGCAAAGGGGACAGCAGGTGCAAAGGACCTGAAGGTGCGGGCGTGCCTGGCATGTTTGAATGCTGGGGAGGAACAGAGTGAGCTGGAAGATTAGTAATAGGAGGCAAGAGGAGAGATTTGAGTGGGAAGACACAGATTGTAGGTCACAATTAGGAGTGTGGTTTCACTCTGAATGAAACATACAAGTGAAATGATCTGACTTACACATTAACAGAACCACTGTGGTACCCATATTTTTTTTTTTTAAAGATTTTATTTATTTATTTGACAGAGAGAGATGACAAGTAGATGGAGAGAGAGGCAGGCAGAGAGAGAGAGAGGGAAGCAGGCTCCCTGCTGAGCAGAGAGCCCGATATGGGACTTGATCCCAGGACCCTGAGATCGTGACCTGAGCTGAAGGCAGCGGCTTAAACCACTGAGCCACCCAGGCGCCCTGTGGTACCCATATTGAGGAGGGAGTAGGGAAGTAGGGAGATAAGTTAGAATGGTTGATACCAATTCTGGTGGGAGATAGTGGTGGCTCAGACCTCAGTGATAGCAGGAGTAGTGAGAGGTATTCTGGTTTGGGAATATTTGAAGTAGAGGCAACAGAATTTTCTGATGGATTGGATGTGAGGTGTGAAAGGAAAAGAAGTCAATGATAATTTGAAGGTCTTTGGCCCAAGGAACTAAAGGTTGAAATTGCCATTAATTGGGAATGTAGGTGGCTCTAGAGGAGCAGGTTTGACAGGGGATTTTCAGGAGTTAAGCTTGGCATGTGCTAACTTTGTGATGCCTCCTTGACATCCATGCTGAGCAAGACTGCCTAGGTTCATGTGGGTGTATTAGACAAGTTTAGGAAGGAGGTCTGGAAGTCATCAGCATAGAGATAATATTTAAGAGTATGAGACCATTGAGTCATCTAGAGAGATAAATGTGGAAAGAAAGATTAAACTTTGAAATACCGTACTCCTTGATTATCTCTGCTTATTGCATACCCGCAAAGGCTGCAGGTTCTCCATGGCTTTTCGCAGTGTAGTTTCATAGAAATCTTTTCTCTCAGTCAAACTGAAGTACTTATATTGACAAGCTCTCCTTTTGCATTGTTGCTTTCCATTTTTTTTTCTCATTGTATTCCTTTTCCTTGGAATTCTTTGACTTCTCTTTACTCAGTTTCATTTTGCAAAATTCTGTATCTTTTATTCCATTCCCTTTATCTTGTCTGTGTTGTGAATTTCGTCATATTTTTATATGTGTCCTTTTTTCCTAGTGAGCTAATGAGATATAGGGGCCATGATTTTCAGTGTTTTTTACAGAGATCAGAACCCCAGTTCTACTCCTTAGAGGCAATCTATGGAGAAACAGTTTTTCCAAACACTACAAACTTGTGGGAAGGAAGGATATTCCAGGATATCTGGATATTGATTCTATTTTCTCCACTTGGATAAAGTTTCAGCCTTATTGGCACTGGATTTGGCTCAAGAACCAACAAGAACCCAGATGTTTGTAATTTCTTCCCATTACAGGATATGGCTTGTTTTAGGTGTGGTTTTTCCTAAAATGGTGATATGAGCCCTGAGCATAAAAGAAGAGTAGAACCATAACAGTTCAGCTTGTTGAATATTGCTAGATCCTATGCTTCTCTCTTGCTGGTCGTGCTGGATTCCAGAGGCCAGTAGAAGCAGTGCTGAGATGCTCTACCAGTATTCCTGCTCTGTCTATATCCCTGCTGATAAGATTTTGGATACTTGGCTGAGTAAATTGGGAACTAATTGTAAACTTGTGTGCGTTTATATGTTTGTTCATGTGTCCTTTCCTCTAATTCATAGCTGATACCTAACCATTATTTAGGGCTTACTTACATGGGCTAGCCACAGTTCTAATGCTCTCCAAGTATTAACTTTTTTTTTTTTTTAAAGATTTTATTTATTTATTTGAGAGAGAGCATGAGAGAGGAGAAGGTCAGAGGGAGAAGCAGACTCCCCGTGGAGCTGGGAGCCCAATTCGGGACTCGATCCCGGGACTCCAGGATCATGACCTGAGTCGAAAGCAGTCATCCAACCAACTGAGCCACCCAGGCGTCCCTCCAAGTATTAACTTTTAATCATAATATCCAAATGAGCTAACCATTTTCAGATAAGGAAATCGAGAAGAGTGAGCAACTTTCTTTTTTTTTTTTTAAGATTTTATTTATTTATTTGACAGATCACAAGTAGGCAGAGAGGCAGGAAGAGAAGAGACAGAGAAGCAGGCTCCCGGCTGAGCGAGAGCCCGATACAGGACTTGATCCCAGGACCCTGGGGCCATGACCTGAGTTGAAGGCAGAGGCTTTAACCCACTGAGCCACCCAGGCGCCCCTAACTTTTTTTAAAGATTTTATTTATTTATTTGACAGAGACACCGCGAGAGCAGGAATGCAAGCAGGAGGAGTGGGAGGGGGAGAAGCGGGCTTCCTTCAGAGCAGGGAGCCCGAAGTGGGGCTCTATTCCAGCACCCTGGCATCATGGCCTTAGCTGAAGGCAGACGCTTAACAACTGAGCCACTTCTTCAGTAATGCTATTAATACTAAGTAGAGGAGTTGGGCTTTGATCCCAGGAAGTTTTGATCCAGAGCTTATATATATGTATTTTTAAGATTTTATTTGTTTTTCTATTTATTTGAGAGAGAGAGAGCGCGTATGTATGAGCAAGGGCAGAGGGAGAGGGAGAGGGAGAGGCAGACTGCCCGCAGGGCAGGGTGCCCGATGTGGGGCTTGATCCCAGGATACTGGGATCATGACCTGAGACAAAGGCAGATGCTTAACCTACAGAGCCACCCAGGCACCCCGAACTTAACACTTTTAAATGCTGTACTATACTAGCCTATCTGAAATGCTGCAAGCAAATTTTAATTATTTTTGTCCTCTAATGGATGTCTCTATAATTTAAAATAGTATACTCAAATTACTGTTTCTTGATTCATAATCTAAGGCAAGAACTATTGATGACCTGCCATTAAAGATGAGGGTTTAGTTCATTTATGCTACCCTTGTGCTACTTCAAATTTTATATGGTTATATATTATTGATGTTATTTTCTTTATCTTTGTAATTCCAGTATACTTAAACCTCTATTTCATGTTCCATTAACTTTTAGCACTATCTCTTCTAAAAGTGTGGATATCACTTACACCCTTTACTTCAACTCTTTCACCTCCTTTCTGCCTTTTAACTTCTGTCAGATATCTATTTACTTTAAAAGTATCAGTTGGTAATAGTTACATTCTGTTTAAAGAAGGCAGTAGAATATTGTTGTTAAGAATGTAGACATTAGGGGCGCCTGGGTGGCTCAGTGGGTTAAAACCTTTGCCTTCAGCTCAGGTCATGATCTCAGGGTCCTGGAAGCAAGCCCCACTTCGTGTTCTCTACTCGGTGGGGAGCCTGATTCCGAACCCTCTCTCTCTGCCTGCCTCTCTGTCTACTTGCAACCTCTCTCTGTCAAATAAATAAATGAAATCCTAAAAAAAAAAAAAAAAAAAAAAAAATAGAATGTAGACATTAGAGCCAGGATGCCTGGTTTCAAATCCAGGCCATAGAACATCCTAGCTGTATGAACTGGCAGGTTATTCAATCTCTTTGTGTCTCACTTTCCTCAGCTGTAAAATGGGGTTAATAATGGTACTTATTTCACAAGATTATTATGATGCTTAAATAATTTAATATGTGTAAAGCATTTAAAACAGGACTTGGTCCATAATAAGTACTATATGAATAATTTCTATTAGTGTTATAATTTTTCTGTAATGTAGTTGAACTCTGCATGCTTTCAGTTTATTCTAAAAGTTGAAACCAGTAAACAACATATAACTATTATTTAGCTTATTATGATTATATAATACAGAACCAGATAGTGTAAATTATGATTATATTTCTTTGTCTGTGTCCAGAGTCATCACCCTAAGGATAATGCCTCTGGGATCAAGGTAAATGGATTTTTTTCTTATACTACATAAATTTCTCAAAATTATGTGATATTTTAATTTTCTTTATGATTAAACCTTGACTTTCTTGTGTATTATTTTTCCTCTTCGCGTTAGGACCTGTTAGGACCAGTTTTTCCCTTCTGATTCACAAAAGAATAAGCTTCATTCTGAAAATTATTTGCCTTATCGGTCATACTGGGTTATAAAATTCCACTTTCTTCTGGGTGATAGTCCTTTTAGAGCCTTTTATCTTTCTGATCCACTTGGGATCTGTTATTCTCTAGGTTGGCTGCATAATTGTCATTCTGAATTTTTTTTTCTTTGTTATGATCTTGGGGTAGATCTGTTTCTTAGATCCTGTATTTTCTTTGTTTCTCACTTCATTTTACTGAATAACATTTTCAGTATCTTCAGAACATTGCCTGATAACAAACTTTATGGTTCTTAAGTGTCTGAACATGTTTTTGTTTGATCCTTATACTTGACGGACCTGTGCTTATAGAATGTAAGTTCAAAACATTTTTCCTTCAGAACTTTGAAGATCTTCCATATTGCCTTCTAGAATTTTGTGCTGTTGAGAAGCTTGATGCCTGCTTATTTCTTGCCTTCCTGGGATGTTTTAAGTTATTTTCTTTATACAATTCATGCTCAGTAATCTAAAGAATATGTCTAGATACTGATCTTAATTTTGTCATCTGTCTGTTAGCCATTTGTATATCTTCTTTGGAGAAATGTCTGTTCATGTCTTCTGCCCATTTCTTGACTAGATTTTTTGGTTTTTTGGATGTTGAGTTTGATAAGTTCTTTATAGATTTTGGATACCAGACCTTTATTTGATATGTCGTTCTCAAACATTTTCTCCCATTCCGTGGGTTGCCTTTTAGTTTTGTTGATTGTTTCCTTTGCTGTGCAGAAGCTTTTAATCTTGATTAGGTCCCAATAGTTCAGTTTTGCTTTTGTTTCCTTTGCCTCTGGAGATGTATCTAGTAAGAAGCTGCTGTGGCCAAGGTCAGAGATCGCTGCCTGTGTTCTCCTCTAGGGTTTTGATGGATTCCTGTCTCACATTGATTATTTCTGTGTATTTTCTTGCCTTTCTCTGGAACTTCTCTTAGTCTGATGCTGCATCTCTTAGATTTATTCTCCATTCCTTGTGTCATTTGTTCTATATTTTTCTCTCTTTTTGCTGTATGTTCTATGTCCTTGTCTTTATTTTTCAGTCCTTCTTTTGAAAAATGTTTTTAGCAGTCATTTATTTTCAAAGAAGTCTGTTCCTTTAGTGTTCTTTGTTTCTATGGTATCCTGTTCGTGTTTTATAGATACATTATCTTAAAATTCTGTAAAGATACTAGTTAGAATTTATTTTTTTACATTGTCTTCTCCCTGAATATTCTTTGGGACTAATCTTTGGGAATGATCTCTGAAAATAGTTTATTTTTCTTTTTCTTTTTTTCCCCTCTTACCTGCTCCTAGTTTTCTTCGTATGTTTGGAAATTCTTCAGACTTGTTTTTAAGAGTAAATGATACATTGATGATTACTGGAAGCTGACATGAGTTTTCTTCTGTTACTGAATAAATAAATATACTTCTGGTAGGTTTCCTTTCTGAATGGGAGCCTGACTGAAAGCTCTGTCTCTGTGGGTGAGTTCTATCAACTGGAAAGCTTTAGTTTAGAATGTATAGGCAGAGGCCTGGTTGATCTCTGGTGTTCCTTTATTGCTCTTTGACTTGACTCTGGTTGTAATCACTCTGTCAGTCACTAAATCTAGCTAGCTGGCCAGTATAAATCTCTGAAAGGCTTAGATAGATTTATTGGTTGTCTTTTGTTGTGTAGGAAACTTTCCCCTAAGGTTTGGCAATGCATAATGGATTAAAACAGCACCCGATTACTAAGCTCACCATCTTGTGGATGAGATCAGGCTGGGATCAGCTGGATGGTTTGGGTCTCAGCTTGGATCCTTCATGTATTTGTGTTCAGCTAGTTTAACTAGATGGCTGTGTTATGAGGGTGATGAGCTTTGGGCTGAGGCATTGGGGGCAGTTGGGCTTAGTGTCTCTCTCATCCTGCAGCAGGTTGACGTGGACTGATTCATGTGACAGTTTTCAGGGATCTAAGCAAGGTAGCAGAATTGGAAGGACTTCTGAAGTACAGCCTTAAAACTGGCTTAGAACTTAGAGTGTCACTTTTGTTGGACTCTTGGTAAAACAAGTGAAAAAGCCAACTCAGATTCAGGGAATAAGGGAATAGACAATACCTTTTGATGGGAAGAGCTATGAAGTCATATTGCAAAGGGTATTAGTTCAGAGGTAGAGAATTAGGTTCAGCCATCCTTTCCAAGGAATTGATATATTACATTATATATTTAAATTTTTTTACTTTTGAAAATTAAGTTTTATAGTTTCCTTTGTGTGTGTGTGTGTGTGTGTGTGTGTGTGTGTGTATGTATGTATGTATCTGTAAACTGTATACAGTTGACCCTTGAACAATGTGGGGGTTAGAGGTGCTGACACTGAACAGTTGAAAATTTGCATACAACTTTAACTCTCCCAAAACTCGTAATAGCCTACTCTTGACTGGAAGCCTTACTGGTAATATAAACAGTTGATTAACGTATATTTTGTGTGTTATATGTATTATATACTGTATTCTTACAATACAGAAAGGTAGAGAAAATGTAATTAAGAAAATCATAAAGAAAGGGTGCCTGGGTGGCTCACTGGGTTAAGCCTCTGCCTTCAGCTTAGGTTATGATCTCTGGGTCCTGGGATCAAGCCCTGCATCGGGCTCTCTGCTCAGTGGGGAGCCTGCTTCGCCCTCTCTTTCTGTCTGCCTCTCTGCCTACTTGTGATCTCTCTGTCAAATAAATAAATAAAATCTTAAAAAAAAAAAGAAAATCATAAGGAAGAGAAAATACATTTACATTACTGTACTGTAAATAAATCCACATGTAGGTGGACTCGTGCAACTCAAGCCACCTTGTTTAAGGGTCAGCTTTCTGTCTTTGAGAGCTCTCTCACCCTCATTCCTTGTATGCTGTGCAAAGCCAAGTCCTGTCAGTTTTACTATTTACTCTGCAATTCATCCTTTTATTTTTGCTGCTGCCACACTAACATAATAATAATATGGACATAGATTATTATCCAAGATTCTTTTCATGTACCATGGCAATAATATTTTACCCAATTTTTATCATGGCATCATTCATCTACCCCTTGTAGCCCCCCCCAGAAATTTTTCCTCCGCACTACAGCTGGGTGTCACATTCTCTTCTCTTTAAAAAAGTATCAATAAGGGGCGCCTGGGTGGCTCAGTGGGTTAAGCTGCTGCCTTCGGCTCAGGTCATGCTCTCAGGGTCCTGGGATCAAGTCCCGCATCGGGCTCTCTGCTCAGCAGGGAGCCTGCTTCCCTCTCTCTCTCTCTGCCTGCCTCTCCATCTACTTGTGATTTCTCTCTGTCAAATAAATTAAAAAAAATTTTTTTTAAAAAAGTATCTAACTTTTTGTGACACTTAAGGTGAAAGAAGCTTCAAGAAAATGCTATTATTATTGAGATCTGAGAAATGTATAAATGTGTGGGATAGCCAGACAGTTTCTAGTATGGCATGGTTTTGAATGTATACATTTAGGAACCTACAGTCAAGAAGATAATCTTCTAAATTAATGTTTAGTTAGGGAAGGCAAACAGGTTTAACACAGGTGGATAAATTTATAAAATTAATGGACATTTTTAATTGCTCATTATTTGTGTGTTATAGACACCTGTTTTCTGTTAATCATTTTCTTTTTCCCCCCACTTTATTGAGATACAATTGACAGATAATATTGTGTAAGGTTAAGGTGTACAGTGTAATGATTTGGTACATATATATTGTGAAATGACTACCATGTAGGGTTAGTTAACCCCATTATCACCTCACATAGTCACTATTTTTGTGTCTGTGTGGTGAGAACATTTAAGATACATTCTTTTTTTTTTTTTTAAGATTTTATTTATTTATTTGAGAGAGTGTGCGTGTGCACATGAATGGAGGGGAGGAGCAGAGGAAGAAGGAGAAGCAGACTCCCCCCGCCACACACCCCCCCCCCGCCCAAATAGGGAGCCCAGTGGGGGTCAGTCCCAGGTCCGCAGGGTCATGACCTGAGCTGAAGACAGATGCTTAACCAACTGAGCCACCCACGTACCCCTTAAGATCTGTTCTTGTAGTGGTTTTCAAATACATAATACACTTTTTTAAACTACAGTCACCAAACTGTACATTAGATCATCAGAACTTACTCATCTTATAACTGAAGTTTGTATCTTTGACTAACATCTTCTCATTTCCCCCACCTTGTAGCCCTTTGCAGCACCTTACAGCACTTGCCAACCACTGTTCTATTGTTTCTGTTAGCTTGGCTTTTTTCAGATACCCTATATATAAATGAGATTATGTAGTATTTGTCTTTCTTTGTCTGACTTACGTCATTTAGTACATCTATCCATGTTGGAATAAGTGACAGGATATCCTTCTCATGGCTGAATAATACTATGTTGTGTATACATGTGTGTCTGCATATACACACACATATGTAACTATATATGTATATGTGTATATACATATACTTATGTTTTATATGTATAACTGACACACAGTAGTAGTTTCAGGAAGCAGTAGTGATTCAACATTTATATATGTTACTCAATGCCCACAATAAGTATAGTCACTATCTGTAAACATACAACATTATTAAAATATTGACTATACTCTGTATGCTGTACTCTGACTTATTTTATAAGTGGAAGTTTGTATCTCTTGATCTCCTTCACCTGTTTGCCAACTCCTTACAGCCCCTCAGTTTGGCAACCCCATTTGTTCTCTGTATATGTGAGTCTGTTTCTGTTTTGTTTGTTTGCCCTCATCAATGTATATATATGTGTATATATGTATGCGTGTATATTTTGTTTGTTTGCCTTCCCACATGTGTATATATATGCATGTATGAATATATATACATATATGTATATAACAAAAATGTATACATATATACTTTTCAAGATTCCACAAAAAGTGAAATCATATGGTATTTGCCTTTCTCTGACTTATTTCACATGGTGTAATACCCTCTGTGCCCATCCATGTTGTCACAAATGGCAAGGTTTTATTCTTTTTTTAGCCCGAGTAATAGTCCATTGTATATGTATATTTACCACATCTTCATAACTATTTATGTTTTCAGGGACATTAAGGTTGCTTCCATATTTTTACTGTTGTAAACAATGCCGCAGTAAAGATAGTTGTGTATATATCTTTTCAAATTGATGTTTTGTTTTCTTCGGATAAACAGCCAGAAGTGGAGTTGCTAGATTGTATGATATTTCTATTTTAAAATTTTTGAGGAGCCTTCGTACATTTTTCCAGGGTGGCCACAGCCGTTTACATTATCACACAGTGTGCAGGATTTCCCTTTGCTCTGTATTCTTGCCAAAATTGTTATTTGTCTTTTTGTTAGCTAGCCATTCTAATGGGTGTGAGGTGTTACCTCCTTGTGGTTTTAATTTGCATTTCCCTAGTGATTAGTGATGTTGAGCATCTTTTCATATACCTGTTGGCCATTTGCTACGTCTTTTAGAAAAATTTCTGTTAAGGTCCTCTGCCCATTTTTTAAATTGAATTGTTTTTTTGCTAGGGCACCCGGGTGGCTCAGTGGGTTAAGCCTCTGCCTTCTGCTCACGTCATGATCTTGGGGTCCTGGGATCGAGACCTGCATTGGGCTCTCTGCTCAGTGGGGAGCCTGCTTCCCCCTCTCTCTGCCTGCCTCTCTGCCTGTGATCTCTCTCTCTGTCAAATAAATAAATAAAACCTTTAAAAAAATAGTTTTTTGCTCTTAAATTGTGAGTTCCTTGTGTTCCTATTGGATAGTAACCCATTACCTTATGTGGTTTGCAGATATTTTCTTGCTTTCTATGGGTTGCCTTTTTATTTTGTTGATCGTTTCTTTTGCTGAGCAGGAATTTTTAATTTGAATTCGTCCCACTTGTTTTTCTTTTGTTGCTTGTACTTTTGATGTCATATAAAATGATTTCCAAGAGCAATATCAAGGAGATTTTCCCCTATGTTTTCTTCTAGGAGTTGTGCAGTGTCCATTTTCTTATTTCTCTGTTGTTAGACCACTTGCCTCCAAAATGAGTTTTGCAGTTCTGTGAGGTATCTTAGGAAGATTTTGCAGAAAATCGATTTGTTTTTGAGAATCTTTAAGCTAAGTGAGGGGGAGTGTGCTTTGTAGTACGTGTCTAATACTGTAGTTTGGAATGTTCTTTTTTCTTCCAACCTCTTCCTACCCAGGTCACCAGCCAAACGCAATTGCTTTTTTTTTTCTGCTTGTCTATCCTTTTGCCAATAGCCAAAATATATTTGTTCACTCCTGAGAATAAATTACACAAGATTCTAATCATCTAATGCATATGGTAACTATTGTAACTCTGTTGTAACTAGAAGACTTTCAGAAGGCTTTCAGTTGTTTATTTTCCTTTGGATATAATGGGGCACTTCTTGTTTATTTATTTTGGAGTGGATTTTGAGTCCTTTTAGATATATTAGGATTTTTCCAGGGACAATTTTGGGGTAAAGACACTACTGCATACACCAAAAGAATATAAGGATTTGTGCTGTGAAACAGTCTACAAGATTTTATCCAAAGATTTCCATTTTGAAGAGGCTATTAAATAGAACTACTATATAAATAATTAAAAGATAATTTATTTTTTTAAAAATTTTTTTCAAAGATTTTATTTGTTTGAGAGAGAGCATGAGAGAGAGAATGAGAGGGGAGAAGGTCAGAGGGAGAAGCAGACTCCCCATGGAGCTGGGAGCCCAATGTGGGACTCGATTCTGGGACTCCGGGATCATGACCTGAGCCGAAGGCAGTTGCTTAACCAACTGAGCTACCCAGACGGCCCAATTAAAAGATAATTTAATGTAGATTTCAGAGTAGATTCATGAAGCAAGTTGGTAAGTGGGATTTTTCTGTTCCCTCTGATTTGGGGCTGGGGTCTTAAGAGCTGAGAAGATACTATACTTCTCTCTATATAGAATATACTATACTATACTCTATACTCTCTGTGTAGAACTCGTTATGGTTACAGCCCCTGCCAAGGAAGCAGTTCTAGGCAGTTCCTGGTATATCGTGGCTCTGTGCAGTTCCATATACTCTGCCAGCTCATTTACAGTTGATTGGTGATTGTTGGATCCAATGTTCTTCACTCTAGCTGCAGGCAGGTCAGGAGCCTACAAGATGCTGCCATTAAGGCACTGCCCTCATAGGGGCCCTGACAGTTGCTGGTCGTGAGATTCTTTCTTTCTTTGATTTTTTTTTTCCCCAAATTTTTACTTAAATTCTAGTTAAAGTATAGTGTAATATTGGTTTCAGGAGTAGAGTTTAGTGATTAATCACTCACATATAACACCTGGTGCTCAACACAACTAGTGCCCTCCTTAATACCCATCACAGATTTAGCATATCCCCCCAGCCACCTCCCCTCCAGTAACCTTCAGTTTGTTCGTGTGTAATTGCTGGGTCATAAGGTAGTTCTACGTTTAACTTTTAGAGGAACCTCCAAAATGTTCTCCAGAGTGGCTGCACTAGTTTGCATTCCCACCAACAGTGTAAGAAGGTTCCCCTTTCTGTGTATCCTCGTCAACACCTGTTGTTTCCTGTGTTGTTAATTTTAGCCATTCTAACAGGTGTGAGGTAGTATCTCATTGTGGTTTTGATTTGTATTGCCCTGATGATAAGTGATGTTGAGCATTTTTTCTTGTGTTTGTTAGCCATCTGGTTGTCTTCTTTGGAGAAATGTCTGTTCATGTCTTCTGCCCATTTCTTAACTGGATTATTTGTTTTCTGGATGTTGAGTTTGATAAGTTTATTATAGATTTTAGATACTAACCCTTTATCAGATACGTCATTTGCAAATATTTTCTCCCATTCCATAGTCTTTCTTTTAGTTCTAGTAAGAAGTTGCTTCAGCTAAGTCAAAGAAGTATGTTCTCCTCTAGGATTTCAGTGGTTTCCTGTCTCACATTTAGGTCTTTCGCCTATTTTTTTTTTTTTAAGCTTTTATTTATTTGTTGGAGAGAGAGAGCGTGAGTGCACACAAGCAGGGGGAGTGTCAGGCAGAGAGAAGCAGTCTCTTTGCTGAGCAAGGAGCCAGATGTAGAACTTGATCCCAGGACCTTGGGATCATGACCTGAGCCAAAGGCAGATGCTTAACTGACTGAGTCACCCAGGCATCCAGTCTTTCATCCATTTTGAGTTTCTTTTTTTCTGTTTCTTTTTGTGTAAGAATTTCTTTTTGTGTAAGAAAGGGGAGTGGTTTCCATTAATTCTTCTGCATGTCGCTGTCCACTTTTCTGAGCACCGTTTGTTGAAGAAACTTTTTTCCATTGGATATTCTTTCCTGCTTTGTGGAAGATTAGTTGACCATATAGCTGTGGGTCCATTTCTCAGTTTTCTATTCTCTTCCATTTATCTGTGTGTCTGTGTTTGTACCGGCAGAGCTTAAAGTCCGGAATTGTGATGCCTCCAGTTTTGTTTTTCAAGATTGCTTTGACTATTCAGGGTCTTTTGTGGTTCCATACAAATTTTAGGATTGCTGTAGCTCTGCGAAAAATGCTGGTGATATTTTGTTAGGGACTGCATTAAAGGTTTGATTGCTTTGGTAGTTTAGGCATTTTAACAATGTTTGCTCTTCCAATCTATGAGCATGGAATTTTTTTCCATTTCTTTGTGTCCTTTTTAGTTTCATAAGTGTTTATAGTTTTCAGAGTACAGATCTTTTACATCTCTAATTGGGTTTATTTTTTGGTATCTTATTGTTTTTGGTGAAATTTTAAAGATTTTTTTTTTTTTTTTTTTTAAAGATTTTTTTTATTTTTTTTATTTATTTGACAGAACACAAGTAGGCAGAGAGGCAGGCAGAGAGAAGGAAGCAGGCTCCCTGCTGAGCAGAGAGCCCGATGCGGGACTCGATCCCAGGACCCTGAGATCATGACCCGAGCCGAAGGCAGCGGCTTAACCCACTGAGCCACCCAGGCGCCCTTTGGTGAAATTTTAAATGGCATTGATTCCTTGATTTCTTTTTCTGCTGCTTCATTAATGATGTATAGAAATGCAACAGATTTCTGTACATTGACTTTATATCCTGTGATTCTGCTAAATTTGTGTATCAGTTCTAGCAATTATTTGGCGGACTGTTCTGGATTTTCTACATAGACTATCATGTCATCTGTGAATAGTGAAAGTTTGACTTTTCATTGCTGATTTGGATACCTTTTTAATTTCTTTTTGTTGTCTGATTGTTGAGGTTAGGGACTTCCAGTTCCAGTACCATGTAAGATTGCAGTGGTGAGAATGGATGTCCCTGTTTCATTGACCATAGAGGAAAAGTTCTCAGATTTTCCCCCGTTGAGGATGATATTAGCTGTAGAGCTGTAGGTCTTTCGTGTATGGCCTTTACGAAGTTGAGCTGTTTCCTCTGTCTCTACTTTGTTGAGGATGGGTTTTTTTTTTTTTTTTAACAGAAGTACAACAGTATAGGCTGTTGGTTACAGGAGCGGAAATCAGAAAAACACAGATAAATAACTGAGTCATATCTGTGTTGAAACAGTAAAATAGAGACCAACTTCTGCTAGACCTGCCTGAATCCAGATCTTTAAAAAAATTTTTTTTTTATCTGATTAGATTCTATGTACGCTTTATATAAGGTTGTTTTTAAGTATAAGGTTTAGGTTATGGGTTATGGGGAGTAGTGCTCTGGTTTGTCAGTTTAAGGTGAGACAATTTTTCCTGCTTCCATTCTCTATACATATCTACTTGAAATCCTTGTCTTAGTGGCTACAGTTGTTGCACCAGTGATTCTGTTTGAAGTTTCCACTATAATTCTTGTCCACTTGAGCTATAAGAACTGACAGGATCTTCTGTTGCTATCATGACTCCTTTAGGGACAGGGAGTGCAGTTAGATTTTGTATCTGTCTGGAAAGGAAGGCTCACTAAGATAGTGTTTATTTTATAGAGTAATAATCTTTTCTTAAATGTTGTTCTCGCTTCAATTCCAAAAAGTGCCACTGCCAAATAAAAACTTCACTTTTAAGGAGAAAACATGTACTAGATTTAGTCAGGATTTAGTTTAAGGTTCATGCTCTTGGCTTCTGGTGGCTTTGAAGTAAGCTATTAATCTGTGGTTATATAGAAATCTGGTAGGTTAAAGAGAGAGAGAGATTCGTATGTGCACATAGGGGAAGAGACCGGGGAAGAGAGAGAAATACCACCTTCTTTTCCAGGTTTTATGCTTTTCATCATGAACCTGAGAGAATAATCCAGTCTATATAAATAACTGCAAGCCTCATGAGTTTCTGTTGACTATTTGGAGAGAAATTGTGTTGAAATTCTCATAGTCACTACTACCTCTGCCTGTTAAGTAGATAGTGGGAACAACCTTCTTTCTCTCTAAGGAAAAGGTTGGGTGTTTGAATTAGCGATACAGGATGCACAGGGAACTCCAGCCAGACCTGGCTGTTCAGTTGAAGACATTTCTTGCTTTTTTTACTGGTGGCTTTTCTATCAGCTACCACTAAAGTGTTATCTTTTGATAGCCTGTCTCTATGACAGGACTTCTCGACATTTTTCCTTACAACTTAGGGGCCTTTCTTTCTTTCTTTTTTTTTTTTTTTTAAAGATTTTATTTATTTATTTGACAGAGAGAGATCACAAGTAGGCAGAGAGGCAGGCAGAGAGAGAGAGAGAGAGGAGGAAGCAGGCTCCCCACTGAGCAGAGAGCCCGATGCGGGACTCGATCCCAGGACCCTGAGACCATGACCTGAGCCGAAGGCAGTGGCTTAACCCACTGAGCCACCCAGGCGCCCCTTAGGGGCCTTTCTTAAGTAGTTTGTAGTTCTTCGCAGTTCCCAGTAGTTTCCCGTAGCTGCTACTCCCCATGGTTTGAGCTGATTTGATCCCAGGCCTCTCACTTCTATAGAAACATTGTCTGTTTCCAGCCTTCCTTTTTAGCCTCAACTCTTAACTAGTTCTTTTCTTTCTGTTCTTCCTCAGTGGACTTATTTTTATGAATACACTTGCAGTTATTTATGTATGATCCCCTGTTTTGAAATTCCTTCTCCTCCTCATGTCAGCACCCAGCTTTGGCTCAGAATTACTTTTTCTAATATTTCCCAGTTGGAATCCATCACTAACTCCTTTGTGACCCTCATATATACACTAATATCTGTTATAAGCATCTATACTTCTTTGTTATTGTTTGTATCTTCTTTGAGTGGAGTAGAAAGCCCTGCCCAAATTGCAGATTCTTGAGTGAAGTAAGTAATATTCTTTTAAGCCACTAAATTTTGGGGTAATTTGTTATGCGGTTATAGAAACAAATAGATTCTGTCATTTGGAAGTGGGGTGCCATGTAACAGAAACCTAAAAATGTAGCAGTAGCTAAAGCCAAACTAGGACTACACAGTGAGCAGGAGATGGGAGGGTTTTGAAAAGATGTTGGTAGAAACCTGATAGCCCTTGAGGAAGTCTGTGAAGTTTTTTTAAAAAGTGAAGAAATATCATTTGGAGTTAGTGAAAATATCCTTGATATGTGGCTAGAAAGTTCAGCAACATTGTCACCTATGGTAATGTGGAAAGTAGGAAATAGCTTCCATGATAACGATGATTTGTATGATAAAGGTATTTTCAGGAGGTATTTTCTGGCTATTTCTTGCTGCTTGTAATAAAATATGATAGGAGAGAGTATTATGGTATGAATGCTTATTATGTCGTCCAGAATTCTTAGGTTAAATCTTAATGCTCATGTGATTATATTTGCAATTGGGGCCTTTGGGGAGGTGCTTAGGGTCATGAGACTGGAGCCCTCATCTATTGGAGTAGTGCTTTTATAAAAGAGACCCCACAGAGCTGACTAGCCCCTTCCACCATGAGAGAATACAGTGACAGGTTGGCAGTTTTCAGTGTAGAAGAGGGTCTTCCCCAGAACCCACCTATGTTGGCACCCTAGTCTTGGGGTTCTAGTATCCCTCTGGAACTGTGAGAAATAAATTTTTGTTGTTTATAAGCCACTCTGACATTTTGTTAAAGTAGTCTGATCGGAATAAGAAAGATAAACTAAGGAAAGAATTGTTAAATATGAAGGAACCAGAACTTACTGAGTTCAAAAATAAAACTCTTTTCTAGTTTCTCCAGATGGCAGATATTTCTCAAATTAAAAAAATTCTAATGGGGAAAAAACTTAAAAATAAAATAAAAACTTAAAGAAAAAAGTCTAATGAAAAGAGATCAAATCTAGAGTATTGTCACTTAACAATGAAGCCAAGGGACTGATTATAAACTCTTTTTTGAGGCTTCAGGAAATTTAATGTCATGCTTCACAAAGACAGTAGTCTCTTTAAGGACCTGAGGATCTGCAGTTCTTCATAGATCTTTATTAAGCAAAAGGTTCTCTAAGAATTTTAAGAGCACTGTCCCTTAGGACATTATAGGAAGCTTAAGGACTTAATATGAAATTTATGGGTGTGGCTTTTTTCTAATGGAGTGGATTATGAATTGATTGATAAGAAGTCCATACAGTTTAAAGAAGACTTTATAAGGGCAGTTTTAGGTTCAGAACAAAATTAGGCAGAAAACACAGAGTTCCCAAATACTGTCCCTCTCATACACTGGTGTGGTACATTTGTTAAAATCAGTGAGGCTGCATTGACACATCATTATCACTCCTGGCCTGTAGTTTACAATAGGATCACTCTTGGGGGGCACCTGGGTGGCTCAGTGGTTTAAAGCCTCTGCCTTTGGCTCAGGTCATGATCCCAGGGTCCCGGGAGGGATTGAGCCCCGCATCGGGCTCTCTGCTCAGCGGGGAGCCTGCTTCCTTTCCTCTCTCTCTGCCTCTCTGCCTCCCTGGGATTTCTGTCAAAATAAATAAAATCTTAAAAAAATTTTTTTTCTTAAAAAAAAAAAAAGGATTCACTCTTGGTGTATGTTCTGTGGCCTTAGACAAATGTATAATGACACGTATCCACCATTATAGTGTCATACAGAATATTCTTACTGCCCTAAAGATCTTCTGTGCTCTGCTTATTCATCGAGTCCTCCCCGCAGCCCCTGACAAACTAATCTTTATTGTTTACATCGTTTTGCCTTTTTTAGAGTGTCATACAGCTGTAGTCCTATAGTATTATAGTCTTGTCAGATTGACTTCTTTCATTTAGTAAGAATGTGCATTTAAACTTCTTTCCTGTCTTCTCATGGTTTGACAGCTCATTTCTTTTAAATACTAATATTCTGTTGTGTAGATGGTTTATCCATTCACTACTGAAGGACATCTTGGTTGGTTCTAAGTTTTGGCAGTTATGAATTAAGCTTCTATAAAGGTTTTGTGTAGGTTTTTGTGTGGACATAAACCTACTCTTTTGGGTTAATACCAAGGGCTGTATTGTATTACAAGAGCATGTTTAGTTTTAGAGGAAACTGTCTTCCAAAGTTTCTGTACCATTTTCTATTTCCACCAGCAATGAATGAGATTTCTTGTTACTCCATATCCTCACCAGCATGCAGTGTAGTTATTTTCTGGATTTTGGCCATTCTAGTAGGTGCATAGTAGTTGCATTTTACTAATAACATACAACATTGAGCATCTTCTTATATGCTTATTTGCCATCTGTATATCTTCTTTGGTAGATGTTTATGCAGGTCTTTTGCCAGTTTTTAATCTGGTTGTTCATTTTCTTATTGTTGAATTTTAAGAATTCTTTGTGTATGCTAGGTAATAGTCCTCTATCAGATGAGTCTTCTGCAGATATTTTCTCTGAGTCTGTGGCTTGTTTTCTCATTCTCATGATCCACACAGTTTTTTAAAAGGATTATATCAATTTAGACTGAAAGGCACAGAGACAATACAAAATGAAAAAAACCCGTTGGATCTCAAAGTTGTACAGTCAAGAAGCATGCCAAGAACATGGCTAGTTACCATGAAACCTATAACCCAGAATGGGGAGACGTGAGCCACATGGATCATTCCTTAGTTGAGGAACTAGTAGCATATGCCCAGCTGGGTTTTATTTATTATTATTATTATTATTATTATTTAAAATCTTCCTATTTATTTATTTATTTGACAGAGAGAGAGAGATCACAAGTAGGCAGGCGGCGGGGGGCGGTAAACAGGCTCCCTGCTGAGCAGAGAGCCTGAAGTGGGGCTCAGTCCCAGGACCCCAAGATCATGACCTGAGCCCAAGGCAGAGGCTCAACCCACTGAGCCACCCAGGTGTCCCCCAACTGGGTTTTAAACTTGTTATGGACGTATGCCTGCTCCATCATTGTATATTCATGTTTGTGGAGATAGAAAACTTTTTTTTTTTTTTTTTACAGCTTTTCAGATGAAGAGGAACTGTACTCAAGGGGCTATATTTAAGGAACTGTACCGAAGAAGTTCATCTGTACCTGGATCTCAAGCCTGATCAGGCCTGATAGTTTTGTGGGTATTGGGGGAGGGAATAAATAAATAAATAAATAAATAAATAAATAAATATATATATATGTATATATATATATATACATATATATATATATATAAATTTTATTTTATTTATTTATTTTTTAAGGATTTTATTTATTTATCCGACAGACAGAGATCACAAGTAGGTAGAAAGGCAGGCAGAGAGAGAGAGGAGGAAGCAGGCTCCCTGCTGAGCAGAGAGCCCGATGCGGGGCTCGATCCCAGGACCCTGAGATCATGACCTGAGCTGAAGGCAGCAGCTTAACCCACTTAACCCACTGAGCCACCCATGTGGAGGGATGTGGACTCCTGTGACCAGAAGGTGGACTATAGCATATGGTATTTTTGCACACTGGTTTCAGCAGTATTTGTAGTCGTCCATGTTCTGCTAGAACCATGCCACTTAGAAACTGAGTATTTCCTCCTCTTGAACTTGGGCTGGCCTTTAAACTGATTAATAGAATGTGGAGGAGCTGATACTGTATAACTTAGGCTGAGTCATAATAGGTGGTACTGTTTTTGGCTGACTCAGGATGCTTACCTTTGGAACCTAGCCACCATACAGAAGCTATTTGAAACTAGCCAGGGTTTCATCTGACTGCATCAGCCACCAAATGTGTTAGTGAATTAGCGTTTTTTAATTTCAGCCCCAGCCTTTGAGCCACCCTAGTTGATACTGAGTGGAGCAGAGACAAGCTATCTCCTCCGAAACCTGTTTAAATTGCACATTCATGAGCAAAGTAAGTGGTGTCTTGGTCAGTAAGTACTAGGGTTATTTATTTATTTATTTTTAATATAGCCATAGTAACTGAAATAATTAGAAAGGTATATAGTTTCAGCATTTGTTTTTAAATTAAGTTTTGGTAATAAAGTTTTGCTGGTTTCATGAAATGAATTGGGAAACATTTCATCTTTTATTTGGTATGAAATAATTTAAATAAGATTGTAATTACTTGTTCCTTAACTGTTAGAACTCAGTTTTAAAGGTTTTCTTGGGTGTATTATTTAAGATAATGGTCACCTGGGGCACCTGGGTGGCTTAGTCATTTGAGCGTCAGACTCTTGATTTTGGCTCAGGTCATGGTCTTGGGTCATGGGATTGAGCCCCCATGTCAGGCTCTATGCTCAGCGTGTGGAGTCTGCTTGTCCCTCTCCCTCCGTTCTTCCTATAGCTTGGGGATGTGCTCTACCTGCCTTCTCACTCTCTCGCTCTCAAATAAATAAATTAAAAATATAAATAAATAAATAAATAAATAGTCACCTTGGGGCTCCTGCGTAGCTCAGTGGGTTAAGCCTTGACCTTCGGCCCAGGTTATGGTCTCAGGGTCCTGGGATCCAGCCCCGTATCGGGCTCCCTGTTCTGTGGCAACCTGCTTCCCCCCCTCTCTCTGCCTGCCTCTCTGCCTACCTGTGATCTCTCTCTCTCTCTCTCAAATAAGTAAATAAAATCCTAAAAAAAAAAAAAAAGGCACCTTTCCAGTCTTTTCTTTGGTAATTTGTCAGTTTGGGTTTTATACTTGGTTTAGTTTGGGCTGTTTGTATTTTCTAGGAAGTCGTACATTTCTTCTGTTCCCAGTCTTGTTAATATTTGTTTTATATCCTTAAGCAGTTAAAACAACATCTTTTGGAATTATCAATTCTCCTACTTTTTCTCTGTATCACCAATTATATCTGTTATTTTTATTTATTTACTCTTTATATTTTCTTTTGGTTAATTTTGTGCTTTAAAAAAACAAAACACGGGGCTCCTGGGTGGCTCAGTGGGTTAAGCCTCTGCCTTCGGCTCAGGTCATGATCTCAGGGTCCTGGGTTTGAGCCCCACATCACATCGGGCTCTCTGCTCAGCAGGGAACCTGCTTCCCCCCCTCTCTCTGCCTGCCTCTCTGCCTACTTGTGATCTCTCTCTCTCTGTGTTAAATAAATAAATAAATAAATAAAAATTTAAAAAACCACAAAACCTTAAGATGAATACATTTCTGCTTTTGTAGTCATTTGTCTTCATAATGAAAGGATTTAAGGACCTTAATTTTTATCTTAAATATGGCTTTTGCTGTGTTTTGTACATTTTTAATGTATTTACTTTTTTATTAATTTCTATGGAGTTTGTGATTTTTCCTCTTTGATCAGTTAATTTTCAAGTCTTAAGATGTTTCAGACCATTTAAAAATTATCTCTAATATTGAATTACGATCAGTATCTATGGCCTGTAACATACATACTTTAATATATTTGTTATAGTTTGATTTATGGAAATTTTTATAAAACTATGAACAAATTAAAATGTAGATTCTTCCATTGAGTGAAGTAAGATCCCATATTGTCTTAGTTTAGACTGCTACAGGAAAGAGTCAGCCTCACCCTTCAAAACCATTCTGTCTCCCAAGTTCTTGCACTCTGAAACTATGATGGCAGTGGCAGCTCTGATGATTTCTAATTTACTCTGGTAGAGGGTGGTAGTGGTGGTGGTAGTGTTATTCTTTTCATGTCTTGAAGAACAGCACCTGACTTCTGTTGAGATGGATGCTTTACGTCTGTGGCTTAGGTATTAATCTCCTTATCAAATGGTCATTTTGCAATACTGTTAGGGTCCTCTTCCAAAAATACTTTTTCATTTTTTGCAGTATGGATAGGCTGAAAATTTCCCAAATCTTTAAGTTCTGGTTCCTTTTTTTTTTCATTTTGCTTAATAATTCTGTCTTCCAATCATTTTTTTCTTCTCAACATTTTACTGTAAGTGGTCAGGAACCAGGCCATTCCTTCAGTACTCTGCTTAGAGATCTCCTCAGCTAAATATCTAATTTCATTGCTTGCAAGTTCTGCCTTCCACAGAACACCAAAACGTGAACACAATTCAGCCAAGTTCTTTGTCACTTTATAATAAGGACCATATTTTCTTCAGTTTCCAATAATACATTCCTCATTCCCATCTGAAACTCAATCATAGTGGGCTTTGTGGTCCATATTTTTACCAGCATTCATTCAGGATTATTTAAATATTTTCTAAGATGACTGAGGTTTTGTCTCCAGCTCTCCTCTTTTCTTTCTGGGTCCTTACCAGAATTACCCTTTAATGCTCATATTTTGAGATTGCTCTTCTAAACATTTCTGCCACTACTCATTATCCAGTATGAAAGTCACTTTCTTATTTTTAGGCATTTGTTATAGCAGCACCCCACTCTTGGTTCCAAAAATCTGTCGTAGTCAGGGTTCTCCAGAGAAACAGAATCTGTGGAGGCTGAGAAATCCCACGATCTGCTGTCTGAAGCTGGAGGCCCAGGAAAGCCAGTGGAGTAATCCATTCCAGATTCGAAGGCCTGAGAACCAGAGGAGCCAGTGGTGTATATCCCAGTCCAGAGTCTGGAGAAGATGAGATGAGAGGTCTCAGTTCAAATGATGAAGCAAGAAAAAAGGGGCAAATTCCTCCTTCCTCCATCTTTTATTCTGTCTAGACCCTCAACAGATTGGATGATTTACTTTCACACTGAGGAAAGCAAGCAATCCCATGAGTCCACCTGTAATTCAGATGCTAATCTCTGGAAACAGCTCTCACAGATGCACTCAGAAATAATGTTTAATGTAGGCACCCCATGGCCACTCAAGTTTACATATAAAACTAACCATCAATAATTCATCAGTAGATGAATTTAAGGAAAAGTTACTCTGGAGATCTGCCTGAATTAGTCTTTTGGAAAAATCAAGAGGAAGAAATATCTGAAAACTAAGAACAAATACACACCAAAAAAATGAATTAGGACAAAGACATTGAGTTAAAGACTCAATTTTCACACACTGTTTCTATGGAAATTACTGGAACTTGTGCATTATCAAAATAATGACATAAACCAAGGGAGAAGAAAACAAAACATAAGAAACAATATCTAAGAGGAAAGAGAGGCAAAGGAATTTACTGAGTGTTGGTGAAGAGAGACAACAAATGACAGCTCTGCAGCAGGCCTGCGGATAAACCAATTTAGATTGAAACAGATCAGAAGACTCAAGGAAAGACTTCTTTAAGAAGATGAAATTTATAAAATACTTAATAGGTTTGAGTGTATTGAGACAAGATTTACATAAGTTTTAGAGATCATGGATAAATATTAAATATACAGAAAAGCAAAACTTGAAAAAAAGATAATTCTTAACTAGAGAAAATAATTGTAGTAAACTTTATGTAGTAAACTGTTGTTAAATACTGTATCAGTAGTATTTACGTAGTCATTATAAACAATGGATATTAATTTAAACAATGGCTATGGATCCTATTGCATTGAGTCTGCTATTGGTACCACAGGCCTAGAGAATGGCTGGTGAGTGGCAGGGGCAGCAGGAGGAGAGATTGAATAGGAAAAAAGATGGATTTTTATCTATCATTATGATAGAGTTTTGGAAGGACAAGGAACTATGTGCATGTGTGTGTGTGGTGAGAATGGTGGTTATATGTGAAAGAGAGCTAAATTCTCATCTTTTGTAATAAATATTAGGTATTAATGCCTATAATTAGAAGTCATTAAGAATATAAGATTATAAGAATGTTACTTAGAGAGTGGGGTTAAATACCAAAGCCCAGCAGAAAGGGTTGAAGGCAGTTGCTTCAGGAGTGAGCAATTTGAAATGTGTGGGGCCTAATTTTTTTTATAACAAGTCTTTTAAAGTTTTAAGCGATACACATGTGTAACTCTGTAAAAAATAAAATCCCCAAAAACCTAAATTAAAAGGAAATAATGAGAGAAAACAGACTTGATGGATCCAAAAGATATAATAGAAGGAGTTCCACAAAAATTAAAAAAAAAAAAAAAAAAGAAAATAGTAAGACCTTGTATCAGAAGAAAGACCCAAGTTTGCATCTTGGAGGGTAACCCATTTCCTCATGCCAACTTGAGTTTTAATTAGGGTTAGTAAGAAAAACTGGTATTAGTTATATACCTGGGAAATTTTCAAACTCCCAAGGATAATGATAAAATCTTAATTGGATTCTAGATTTTAAAATAAAAACACAAAACTGTGTTACTCGCAAAGGAAAAAAATTCAGACTGAGATGGAGTTTCCTGTAGACTAGAAGCTGATAGGAGTGGTGAGGGAACTACAACCCATGAATCCTATAGTGGACTAAACTGTCAGTTACTTGTTAGGGAGAGAGATATTTGCAGATATGCAAGGATTCAGAAATTAGGGAAGTCTTGAGGAGTTACCCTAACAAAAGTGAATAGTAACTGTAGGATATGAGAAGATAAAAAAGAGAGGAAATAGTGGTAAGCAACAAAGTTGACAGTGTGTGTGTGTGTGTGTGTGTGTGTGTGTGTGTGTGTATATATATATATATATATATATGGTTCAATCTCACTGAATAATGACAGACTGTTGGAAAATGCTTACTGTAAGTTCAAAATAAGTATTCAGATTTCTCTAGCTTTCAACTTGAAGATTTTTCAGATAGAAATTTGAAAAGCTTTTACCTAGATTCACCAATTTCTCTTACATTCTTTTTCTTCTAATTCAGGAATACTACTTCTTTAGAAATGACTAATTCGAGAGCAGGAAAAGCAGAAGGTGAGCCTGCATTGTTTTAACATGCCATAAGTCAAGGAGTTGCTCATGTCAAAAGGGAAGAGTGCATGCAGATCTGTGGGGGAGTACTTTAAGGAAAAATAGCCATAAGGGAGTGAATAAGGCAGGTCTGGAAGAGAGAAGTTGAATTGTAATGCAGTTCATCTTCTAAATGTGAAACTCTGGACCTGAGATGGCCCTTCAGAATTCTGAATTGAGGCACAGGGGGTTGACCCTTATACCTCTCATGGTCTGTTTATTTGATGTGGGCTTCCTTTGGAAAGGGTGCATAACCTTGGGTGAGGAAGCTCCCTTCAATTGAGAACAATCCTGGGGAGAAGCTAGTTAGGAACTGCTGCATACAGTATTTTCATACCTGGGGAAGAGTGCCTTGGTCCTTGAGAAAGTCCTGGATAGGGGCGCCTGGGTCACTCAGTTGTTGAGCATCTGCCTTCGGCTTGGGTCATGATCCCAGGGTCCTGGGATTAAGCCCCACACTGGGCTCCCTGCTTGACGAGAAGTCTGCTTCTCCCTCTCCCACTCCTCCTGCTTGTGTTCCCTCTCTCGCTGTGTCTCTCTCTGTCAAATAAATAAAATCTTTAAAAAAAAAAAAGTCCCGGATCCTGACAATTTCATGACAATTTCCATTATCATCTCTTTGCTTCATATGTTAAGTTTACCCCATCTGGGGATAGCCCCTCTAGAATTAAGGTTGGTCTTTTTCTGGAAATAGGAGTGGTAGGTAAGTAGGACTTAATTCCTTAACTCCAGTGTTTCTTGAGACCACTGGTCTTGGGGCCACAACTAATAATTCATTATATCCTTTTGTTATTCTAGATTTTCTCTTACCTTTGGCTAACACCTCTGCTCATCTAGGCAGATTGCCTGAGGTCACTGAGTCTGTCATATCTGAGAGGTTCTGAAGCCTAGTCACCATGCTCACTGTGGCTGTTTTATTTGTCTGTTTGTTGTCAAAATTAGGCAAAAGAGTATAAAGAGACCCCTTTCATATATATTCTTCATATGACAAACACGTTTCTCATCTGGGTGATAAAAATATATTTCCCTGGCTGATAAAAATACAGAAGTCTATGCCTTTTCTGATCTTGAAAGTCAGGTGCTCCTCCCAGATTGGTGGCTTTTTTCCTTTCTCTCTGGTCTCTTGGCCCAAGGTGCTTGAAGTGATCAGGTGGCTGTTGTAACTTAAAGCTTAATGGGCTATGTTACTTGGTAAGAACAGGACCTATAGGTTCATAGAACCTAACATTGCTGGGAAGGGAAATATAAATTGCTAAATGGGTCACTTGAATGATGGCAAGTGAGGCCATTCCTACTTTCCCGCTTTGTTTCCTGGCTGTACGTATTTTACTTATTAAGATGCAGCATCAATGATCAATGGTCATTGATTTAGAGTGTAACTGTATCCTGGAGGAGGGTGGATAGTATCCACATGGTATTTCCAAAGGGGTGCTTCAGTCATACCTTTAGAATGCTCTTCCATTGCTCTTAGTCTGGCAGCTTCTGAATGTTGCAGTATGTGAATAGGACCAGTGGATCCCATGGTCTTTGCTTATATCCTTTGCTATAAAGAAAATCCCTTGGGGGTGCCTGGGTGGCTCAGTGGGTTGAAGCTTCTGCTTTAGGCTCTGGTAATGGTCCCAGGGTCCTGGGATGGAGCCCCGCATCGGGCTCTCTGCTCAGCGGGGAGCCTGTTTTCCTTCCTCTCTCTCTGCCTGCTTGTGATCTCTGTCAAGTAAATTTAAAAAAAAAAAAAAAAAAAGAAAAGAAAATCTCTTGGTGTGAAGTAATGTTATGTAGCATATAGTTAAAGCGGACCTGAAATGTTGTTGACTCTTAGGAAGTGGTGCTTCCTCCTTAGGAAGGAGGCTTAGTTGTGGTCCAAGAATCCTTCCTCATAGGGAAATTAATTTCCAGAGAGAGACCTGGGTGCTCTGGAGTTCCCTAGGATTGATAGGAGAATCCTACTATATCTCAAACTCAACTCTGTGATCCTGGGCTTTGTAATTAATATAGACTATTCAGGTAGAATACGTTTCAGATTCCTTTATACCTTAGCAGTGTTGACTCCTTATCAGATAAAATTTATTTACTCTGAATGTTTCTTCTTACTTGGTTTTCTTAAGAGCTGATGACAGAACCCACTGGTATCTTGTTTTAAATTATCCTATGATAATTAAGAGTTTATGGATTATAGGCTGGTGGGAAAATTATCTGATAAGTTAACTTTATATTCTTTATTCTACTCATTTCATGTATATGGATTCTGTAAAATGGAGGGGTTTTTTGGACAAGGTAAAAGATACCACATACACAAAGAAGTACATAATGTGTGCACATCCGGAGTTAAATATTTATTTAAAATTGTTTTGAATTAAAAGTTTTATAGTGTGCTGCTTGTCTTGCCTATGCTTTTTGATTGTCAATAATTTATTCATTTATCATGTATTTATTAACTATAAGGTCCGGGTTCAGTTTCAGGTGCTGGGAATATATATGTGGAAAGGATACAGTATCTGAATTTTAAGGAGCTTATGGTCTGATCTGGGAGACAGACAATTGTAATAAAATAAGTACAGTAGTATAAAGTATGTGTTATGAAAGAAATGTGTACAGGATGGAGTAGAGCCCAAGGGAAGGAGTAGTCCATTTCTGCCTCAGAAGGATGGGAAACTGCTGTCAAGAAATATTTCCTGATGACAATTAATGCCTGACATGATGCCTGAATCCTGAAAGGTAAGAAGATATTTTTATTAAGTTTACAGTAGATGATATAAGATCTTTGAGGACAAAGAACTGATACAAGTTTGGGTTCCAGCACAAAGGAAGAATTTGTCAGTAAATGAAGACAAAAGTTCTCCAGTTCTGTTTCCAAGTGTAAAACTATATTATAAAAGATTTTTTTAGTCACCAGTAGGTGGCAATGTTACCCTATGAAAAAAAGCTGATCACCAAGAGTTGAAAATGATTCCTGAATTTCCAAACCTGGTAATGACAGTATTCTGGGTTAAAAATGGATGAGAAAAAGTGAGTTTGAAATTTTTTTCTCTGCAGGCCAGCTTTTCTTAATAAGGCAGTGTCTTCCCTCCCCTCTTCCCATTCATCCTGAACCCTAGAGATTTCTGTAAAATTGACTTAGACACCTCTCATTCCAAGGCTTGTGGGAATCTGAAGCCCTCCTCAAGATTTCTGCACTCCATTGACCCAGAAACAAAACTGAGCTCCCTGCCTAAAAGCCTATTCACATTAAACATTCATGAGTATAAGAGCCTTTAGTGAAGATTTGGAAGAAAGGATAGCAAGCAGACTTTATATAGCAGCAATGCAAACAACCTCAAATGAGTCAGACAGCTTCTCAGGTCTCAAAATGTCCTTTGGCCACCTACCACCATGAGGTTTTACTGGATTCATTTGTTTCAGCCTTTATCTTGTGGGTTCCTCTTTTTTCATTCTTGGCTTTGGAACTTCAAATTCTTTTCTCTGACTCCATCTTTTCATATGTCTCTTCCTTCATATTTCTCTGTCCCTTTTCTCTTCCCTTTCTCACCTTTTCTCTCCCTATCTAACTGCTACCTCCAAACCTACCAAGGTGCTCTGTAGTAAAGGGCCCTTCACTCTGTGGGGTCCCCCTCCCTTGAAGGCAGTAGTGGCAGTTTATTGCCCTGAAATAGAAAGCCAAACAATCTTTCGGTTTTTAACTTTTAAAAACAAAACAAAACAAAACAACAACAACAAAAAACCACCCTGCAGATATTTTTGTAAAAACTTCCATCAGGGTTTTCAGCTGGTGGTTGCAGGTTTTTCCTTAGCAGGGTGTTATTAAATGAGTTTCTCCCTCCATCTTCTATGTGCCTAGAAAACTACTCTTTCCATGATCTATTATATTTGTATTATTTTCTGCTGGGTTTTTTTCCCCCCATAGGTTTAACTGTGCAACTCAGTGTCGTCCAGGGATTGGTACCAGTTTACAAATTGTGATTGGTTTGGTATAGGGGACCATTCCCTCCCCGTTACCAAACTTCCATGAAAAATTTCAACATAAAATTTGAAAGAATCTGTTTACCTGGATTCTATCATTCTTAACATGGTGTTACATTTGCCTTCTACCCATCCATCTTATTTTTTGATGCATATCAAAGTTAAGTGGTGACTATAAGTATACTTCATTCCTAGACATTTTAGCATGCATGTAATTAACTGGAGTTTACTATTTATTTTCAAATTGTTTGTGTGGGGTGGGTAAATTTACATCACAGTGATATAAAATCTTAAGCATACCATTAGAAATATTTTGACTGATGCAAAAGTCAGGGTCACCCAAACCCCTGTCAAGATGCAGAAAATTTCCATAGAGAATTTATTTGGTTGTTAGTCTTTCTACATATTAGGGATTATAAAATGGTTAAACTCTAGACTTTTCTAGGTTTGCGTAAACTATTGGGAAGAAATTCCTTATAGTAAAAGAGATTTTAGCTGAGTTTTATTTTGTCATTGTAGAAACATCTCAGATTAAGGTCTGCATCTGTGCCTCATGTTTCAGTTTGATCACAGTGACATTATACGTAAGCAGAAACAGTTAGAAGCAAAATGGGCAGTACCTGTGAATTAAGAGCCAGAACTAGGTCTTTCTCTCTATCTATCTCAACTACCTGGAATGCTTTATATCTTTGGCACTCAATAAATATTTGCTGTCTCCTGAGTATCTGCTACAAAAATTTACTGGGTCTATTTTATAGCTATAGCTTGTTCACCTGGAAAATGATCATGAAGCCAAAGCTACAGGAAGTGTCACACATCTTCCTCAGCTATTCATCCATCACTACTGAAGTAGGGTTAAAGGTAGAGAAGGTGATACTGAGAGCTTTTCAGGGGCACAGAGGTGAAGAAAGAAGGGCAGCTAAATTCTGACAGAACAGCGTTGAAGTCCCAGCAATAAAGAGACCTGGTTTCTGAGTTCTCTTATGGTTCCTCTGGGGAGTTCAGACTCAGGGCTTGACATTTCTGCTGGTGCATGCAGATGAGTAGTTACTGCTACTTGAAGGTGCTTATACGGTTGAGGCCTCTGCCTTTGGCTCAGGTCATGATCTCAGGGTCCTGGGATTGAGCCCCACATCAGGCTCTGTGCTCAGCAGGGAGCCTCCTTCCCTTCCTCTCTCTGCCTGCTTGTAATCTCTCTCTGTCAAATAAATAAAATATAAAAACAAACAAAGAATATAGAGCAAAAAAACAGTAGCAAGTTATTTTATTAAACTAGGCTATAGGGGTGCCTGGGTGGCTCAGTGGGTTAAAGCCTCTGCCTTCAGCTCAGGTCATGATCTCAAGGTCCTGGATTTGAGCCCCCGCATTAGGCTCCCTGCTCGGTGGGGAGCCTGCTTCCTCCTCTCTCTCTCTGCCTGCCTTTCTGCCTACCTGTGACCTCTGTATGTCAAATAAATAAATAAAATCTTAAAAACAAATAAACAAAACAAAAAGCATGCTATAGTCAAGGAATTCAGACTCACCATTCTTTGTTTATGAGTGTGTTTCCCACTTCACTGATGTGAAGTCAAATACACCGATGAATTCTGTCTCTGAATTGCTGTATTGGTCACAAATCATTTTCTTCCCAGATGGAAATTTTCTCCAGAAGAAATAACAATAGTATTTTGGTTGGTGTTCATTGTGGAGAATAAAAATTCACTCTAAGTAGTTTAAGCAGAAAGAGATTAATCACAGAGTATTAAGTGGTTTACAGATTGTAGTTTGAACTTCCAGGAATGGTTCCCAGACCCACACTGGGTGAAGAGGGATTGTTGCCTTTGTTACAGTTGGAATGCTGCAATAATCAGAAAGTCACCACTACAACTATCTGCTCCAGGGTTTCTGCTGTGAACAAAAAATAGCCACCAACTTAGGAAGCTGCTTTACAGCTGCCGTCCCAGTCTACACCACTGCTGTTTCAAATCACCAGTGCAAGTGGATGCCAAAGTCTAAGGTTAACATCTTATTGTAGGAACTTACATAAAATCTGGGACTCTAGGTGCAAGAGATTGGGCAATAGTTTTTAAGCTTTTTTTAATATATATATATATATAATTTTTTTAATAAACATATATTTTTATCCCCAGGGGTACAGGTCTGTGAATTGCCAGGTTTACACACTTTACAGCACTCACCATAGCACATACCCTCCCCAATGTCCATAACCCCACCTCCCTTCTCTCAACCCCCCTCCCCCCAGCAACCCTCAGTTTGTTTTGTGAGATTAAGAGTCACTTATGGTTTGTCTCTCTCCCAATCCCATCTTGTTTCATTTATTCTTCTCCTACCCCCTTAATCCCCCATGTTGCATCTCCACTTCCTCATATCAGGGAGATCATATGATAGTTGTCTTTCTCCGTTTGACTTACTTCGCTAAGCATGATACCCTCTAGTTCCAACCACGTCATCGAAAATGGCAAGATTTCATTTCTTTTGATGGCTGAATAATATTCCATTGTGTATATATACCACATCTTCTTTATCCATTCATCTGTTGATGGACATCTAGGTTCTTTCCATAGTTTGGCTATTGTGGACATTGCTGCTATAAACATTCGGGTGCACGTGCCTCTTCGGATCACTACGTTTGTATCTTTAGGGTAAATACGCAGTAGTGCTATTGATGGATCTTAGGGTAGTTCTATTTTCAACATTTTGAGGAACCTCCATGCTGTTTTCCAGAGAGGTTGCATAAGCTTGCATTCCCACCAACAGTGTAGGAGGGTTCCCCTTTCTCCACATCCTCGCCAGCACCAGTCATTTCCTGACTTGTTCATTTAAGCCATTCTGACTGGTGTGAGGTGATATCTCATTGTGGTTTTGATTTATATTTCCCGGATGCTGAGTGATATGGAGCACTTTTTCATGTGTCTGTTGGCCATCTGGATGTCTGTTCATGTCCTCTGCCCATTTCTTGATTGGATTATTTGTTCTTTGGGTGTTGAGTTTGCTAAGTTCTTTATAGATTTTGGACAGTAGCCCTTTATCTGATATGTCGTTTGCAAAT
>NC_081569.1:87373582-87412336 GCF_022355385.1 Mustela nigripes
TCCCCCTTTTTTATTTATTTATAATGGCTGAGATCGTGCCTGTCTTAGGTTGCCAATACTTAGCACACATGCTTACCCGTCATCGCGTACTCTCCCTGGTCGAAGAGCCCCTGTCTTAGGTTGCTATGGTGTGGGATCAGTCTTACCTGTCTTTGACTACCGATCTAGCATACTTAGCCATATCTGGGGGGAGGTACCAGCTTCAAGAGCCATCATGGCTTGAACCATGAGGTGTTATTGTCGTTGATTGCGACGGACACGGCCACACACCCAACGTAACATTAGTATGTTAGCTGTGATTAAGAGAACAGCCATGGCACCAAGTCCGGCCCACTATTTGAGGAACGAAACAGATTGCTGTAACATTTTTTTTCCACTCACTAACAGGTGCAATAGTTACTTTGGTAGAATATATGGATATAATTTGAGCTCGTAATTGCCTAGTTAAATTTTGAAATTAACGGTTCCAGGTACCATTAAGCATATTTCCTAACTGTCTAGAGAGGTTAGCTGCTAAGGATAAGTTGTTATGAGCTATAGGGGTGATACAAAGTCCGGCCATATTATGTATGCATCCTATCGGCACAATTGACTCTAGGATATCAAGTTGTTCCTGTACAAGATCAACCCTTTGATTTACAATAAGGATCCCAGCATGCAAATGTCCATTAATTTGTTCTTGCGTAGCCAATGCTTCAGCGACCATTCCTGTGACGTTGTTGAGCGCAGCTGCTGTCTGTACTGATGTTGTCAACGCCACTGCAGCAGCAGTAGCAGCGGCGGCAGATGCTGCAATAGCCGCAATGATGGCCACTGTTATCCCAAAATCTCTTTTATGCCGTAGCAACACAGGCAAGTTATCGGAGTTCACTTGCACCGGCATAGGGATGTATGTCGGTATCTTGGCTATTACTGCCGAGTCTCCCACCGTGGCGTTCCAACATTCTGATAACAGACAATTCTGGGACTCACAAGAGAGACTAGATGACTTGTTAATAGTAGAAGCATTAAAAACTATGAAGAGAAAGGGAGCTCTAACACAGATGGGCGTTGGTGAGCAACTTATGTGCTTAGCTGAGGTGCAATTGCAAGTAACATTTGTTTCAAATCGAGAGCCCATTAATAAAGTGAAGGCTTTCCAAGCCTGTACATGCCTGTGCAGCGTTGCAGAGCAGCCACCTATCTAGAAGGTGAGCTGACGCGCCTTGCGCCAGGTCTTGGTAGGTATAATTATAGCCAAAAAAGGTGGAGTTAGAGTAAGTGGGGATTTTAGGACTGAATGAGAATCCTGTTCCCACCCAAACTCCTGAGAGGCTACTATGGCAGCCACTCGTGCGGTGCAGCTCGCACAATAGCAGGCCTTGGCGCAGCAAGGTTTATACGGAGGAGGCCCCTCGTAAGGTGGTGCCGTTGGGGCTGGGCGCGTGGGCATAAGATCTAAGTTATCTACCACTTCCGTCTTTGTTTGTAACTGCGCCATTGCTCCTTCTTCCGCTTTTATTTTTAGCTGCGCCATAACTTCCCCCTGCATTTTGAGCTGCGCCATGGCCTTTTTTAGTTCCTCCTCCTTTTTTGCAAGCTCCTTTTGCATCTTGCTCACCTTTTGGCTTTTGGGAGATTTCCCTCCTCTGCTCCTTTCATCATCACTCGAGCTAGATCCCTCACTGTCTGAGTGTCCGTTTAAGCTTTCACTCTCAGAGCTAGTGTCCTTCAAGGAGCCTTTACAAAGTTCCTCTTTCACTTGTTCTAAGATCTCCCCTCCCAGTTGCACCGCCTGGCATATGGGCTCTCGCGGGGATTGCAAACAAACTTTCACTAAAGACCAAACGGCCAGGGTTCCCGGCGTAGTGCGCGGATCGCGTCTAAGGTCTTCTCCTAAATATTCCCATTGGGGAATATTAAGCAATCCCTCCTCTAAAAACCACGGAGCGGTTTGACCCACTTCTTTTAGAAATAAGCGAACCTTCTTATTTTTCAAAGGGGTCCCATTTGCTTTAAGAATGTCAGTTAGCGGCCCCAATATTTTATATGTGGCCATCTCGTTTCCCATACCGGAAAGCTTTACTCTCGTCCTTATCCTAGGAACTTTGCAGTCATCTCGTTTCCCATCTCGGAAAGCTTTCTACGCTCGTCCTCGACTTGAGGAACTTTCCCTGTCACTAGACAGAAATAGGTGCACTCTTTACCTGATCGTTGCCTAACTCCGCGCGTCTCTTCTGCACGAGTTCCCGGGTTTCGGCACCACTTGTCGCTCTCGCCAGCAAGAACGACACGGAGACACGCGTGGAGGCAAACTTCTTTAATGGCTTCTTTTTATCTTCTTCCCCCTCTGGCGCAGCACAGCACGCAGCTCCCGCCGCCCCGCTCGGGTGCCGCCGCCGCCTCCAGGGCCCCGCGCCGCCCCTTGGCGTCCGCCGCCGCCGCCGCCGCCGCCGCCGCCGCCGCCATGGTCCGGGCTGCGGCCCCCTCCGGCCGGCGCAGCTCGGCGGGGCCTGGCTCCCGGCGGGCCTGCCCCTCTACAAGTATATTCAAGCATATATACACCGGCAGCTTAGCCCGCCTAGCCAATCACCGCAGTGCTCATGCACCTCCCACGTGAGTGGACCTAAAAGAACAGCCAATCATATTCAGTCCCTTACAGCTCTTATAGTAGGCCTCCTGTACTGGCTCCCGACAGATGTCCATTAGCATGGTAAATTCTTTTCCACCCCTTCACTTTAAATGTGGAGGTGTCTTCCGGTTTAAAATGAGTTTCTTGTAGGCAACATATAGATGGGTGTTTTTTTTTAATCCATTCTGATACCCTGTGTCTTTTGATTGGGGCATTGAGCCCATGAACATTCAGGGTAACTATTGAGACAGATGAATTTGGTGCCATTGTATTGCCTGTAAGGAGAGTGTTACTGTATATTTTCTCTGTTCCTTTCTGATCAACTACTTTTAGGCTCTCTCTTTGCTTAGAGGACCCCTTTCAATATTTCCTGTAGAGCTGGTTTGGTGTTTGCAAATTCTTTCAGTTTTTGTTTGTCCTGGAAGCTTTTATTCTCTCCTTCTATTTTCAATGATAGCCTAGCTGGATATAGAGTATTCTTGGCTGCATGTTTTTCTTGTTTAGTGCTCTGAATATAACATGCCAGCTCTTTCTGGCCTGCCAAGTCTCTATGGATAAGTCTGCTGCCAATCTAATATTTTTACCATTGTATGTTACAGACTTCTTTTCCCAGGCTGCTTTCAGGATTTTCTCTTTGTCACTAAGACTTGTAAATTTACTATTAGGTGATCGGGTGTGGACCTATTCTTATTGATTTTGAGGGGCGTTCTCTGAACCTCCTGGATTTTGATGCTTGCTCCCTTTGCCATATTGGGGAAATTCTCTCCAATAATTCTCTCCATTATACTTTCTGCTCCCCCCCCCCTCTTCTTCTTCTGGAATCCCATGTATTCTAATGTTGTTTCGTCTTATGGTGTCACTTATCTCTCGAATTCCCCCCTTGTGGTCCAATAGCTGTTTGTCCCTCTTTTGCTCAGCTTCTTTATTCTCTGTCATTTGGTCTTCTATATCGCTAATTCTTTCTTCTGCCTCATTTATCCTAGTAATGAGAGCCTCCATTTTTTATTGCACCTCATCAATAGCTTTTTTGATTTCAACTTGGTTAGATTTTAGTTCTTTTATTTCTCAAGAAAGGGCTTTTATATCTCCCGACTTGGTTTCTCTAATATCTTCCATGCCTTTTTCGAGCCCGGCTAGAACCTTGAGAATCGTCATTCTGAACTCTAGATCTGACATATTACCAATGTCTGTATTGATTAGGTCCCTAGCCTTTGGTACTGCCTCTTGTTCTTTTTTTTTTTGTGGTGAATTTTTCTGCCTGTCATTTTGTCCAGATAAGAGCATATAAAGGAGCAAGTAAAATATTAAAAGGGTGGCAAATATAGGAATAGGAAATAAAGGAGAATATGCTTTAACCAAATCAGAAGAGTTCCCAAATCATGAGGGGGAAGAAAGCGGATAAAAAGACATTCAGAAAGAAAAAAAAGAAAAAGAAAAGAAACAATTAAAAGAAAAGGAATAATGAAAAAGTATAAAAAAGAAAATATATATATATACTAGATAAACTATTTAAAAAACATTAAAAAAGAAAAGGGTAAAAGTTAAAAAAAATTTAGCAGAAGAAGAGAATAAAAGGTGAAAAAGAAAAAAAATAAATTAACTGCAAGACTAAAGAATCATGGGGAGAAAGCTATGAGTTCCGTGCTTTGCTTTCTCCTCCTCTGGAGTTCCGCTGCTCTCCTTGGTATTGAAACTGCACCCCTTGGTAGGTGAACTTGGTTCTAGCTGGATTTCTTGTTGATCTTCTGGGGGAGGGGCCTGTTGTAGTGATTCTCAAGTGTCCTTGCCCCAGGCGGAATTGTACCGCCCTTACCAGGGCCAGGCTGAGTAATCTGCTTAGGTTTGTTTTCGGGAGCTTTTGTTCCCTGAGCGCTTTCTGTAGAGTTCCGGAGGATGGGAATGAAAATGGTGGCCACCTGGTCTCCGGCCCAGAGGAGCCAAGAGCCCAGAGCCCCAATCCTCAGTGCGCCCTCAGAGAACAGCGCCCAGTTACTCCCGACTCCGTGGCCTCTGGCTGCACTCCGAGCTCACCAAGCCTGCGACCGGTTCAAGGTAAGCCCGAGCTGTGAGCTTACTGTTGGCTCTGTCTCTGTAGCCGGCTTTCCCGTTCCAATACCCGCAAGCTCTGCGACACTCAGACACCCCCGATCCTTCTGTGACCCTGCGGGACCTGAGGCCACACACCCCGCATGGGCTTCACCCTGGTTCAGCCTCTGGAGCGATGTCCCTCAGTGGAACAGACTTTTAAAAGTCCTGATTTTGTGCTCTGTTGCTCCGCCGCTTGCCGGGAGCCGGCCCCTCCCTCTAGGGTCTATCTTCCCTTCACCTTGGATTCACTTCTCTGCCAGTCCTACTTTTCAGAAAGCGGTTGATTTTCTGTTTCTTGAATTGCTGTTCTTCTCTTCAATCTGCAGTTGGATTTATAAGTGTTTGCAATCTTTAGATAAGCTATCTAGCTGATCTTCTGCTATCTGAAGTAGTCTCAGCCTGCTACTTCTCTGCCGTCTTGACTCCTCCCCCCCAGTTTTTAAGCTTTTTACCCCCAGTACTAGAAGAACGTGTTAGAACATGTGCTGAGTGAGCCATTCCACAGTGTCTAGTAGAAATAGCCAGCATCTGGAGATTTGACCAAAGTGGCAGTGTAGGAGGTTCCTGAATGTCCATCCTTTCATGGATGCATTAAATGTGCAGCTATACTGAGAGAAGTAACCTCTGAAAGAAATCCAAAAGCTAGTTGAGCCAACTCCACACATTGGGCAGGAGAGAAAATACCTAGTGGGTAGGAAAGGCTGAGACACACCATAAACCATATCCCTGTAGAGTGTCATAAAATTGAGAGGGAAGCCCCAAATGCCAGTTTCTCTTTGGGGGACTAAGATTTTGGACTATACATCTAGCACCCCAACTTATGACTTGCAGCTGAGACACTGACTGCAATCGTCCTCTTTGTGACAAAGATGGATCTTGCATACCCTTGCTTACTGGGAGCCACTAGGAGCAAAGGTGGCTTGGATAATCCTAAAGGTTTGAGAGATGACCAGGAGCTTGGACTAAACTGATTGATGAGGTTCATCTACATGAGACCACTCTGTCAAATTGGGAGAGGTGGCTTTTATATCTAATGTGCAGAAACCAGCAGAGTCAAGACATCTGTATCTGAAAGCCAACAGGACTTGCATATATAAGACCCACAAAACTATTGCACACAAAGAAGTTCTTAGTGGGTGTATGTCCACTTGACACAACTGCCTCCCTAGGCTCAGAGTAGAGGGAGAAGGAAAAAGTGCCTGTCTTGTAGTCTTTCCCTGAAAAGGGTCTGGCTATACATGATATTATTTGAGGTTCTGGCCTTTTTTTTTTTTTTTTTAAAGATTTCATATGTTTGAGAGAAAGCATGCACCAGTAATGGTGCTGGGGGTAGTGGCAGAGGGAGAGGGAGGAGCAGACTCTGCACTGAGGAGGGAGCCTGACACAGGGCTGATCCCAGGACTTTGGGATCATGACCTCAGTGGAAGGCAGATGCTTAATGAGCCACCCCTGTGTTCTGAGGGTCTAGTTTATTCATTTAGTATGTGTCTAGTGGCTGGCTGTGATACCCTCTAAAGACTAGGGAGGCTATTGGAAATTTCCATGGCTTTCTCCATCCAGTTTGCTACAACAGTAAAACTTAGTTGCCAAGATCTCCCTGGAAGAAGCTTGTACACATGTATGAACCCCCAGCTTTTGTGGCTATAGCCTGAGGGATGGGTCCCCAAGCCACCTGGCTGTGATGGCCAACAGGGTTGCATGCATGAATCCCATAGTATTAAAGCTAACAAGCATTTTTTACGTGGGTGCAGAAACACCCCTTCTCTGGCCGTAAACCTGTGCTTGGCATATAGGGGGCAGGAAAAAAATGCCCATTACCCAGGTTCTCCCTGAAAGGGGCTGAACTATATACGTGTATAGTTGCTGCCTGAAGGTCAAGATTGTAATCAGCCTGCATCAAAGTACTGACTGTAGCCCTCTCCTTTGTGTCTGGCATACACTCACCTACTGGAAGCTGCTGAGAACAGAGATGATGGCTTGGGCAGTCATAAAAGTTTGACAGGAGGTTGGGCTGAATTGATTGACAAGCCTCATCTATGTGAGACCACTCTGTCAAACTGGGAGTGAAAAGTCAATATTATAATAAAGGAGTCAGTTCATCAAGAGTATATATAACATCTGTAAATACTATGCACCCAGTATAGGAGTACCTAAATATGTGAAGGAAATATTAACAGGTCTGAAAGGAGAAATAGACAGCAATACAATAATAGAAGGGGACTTCAGCATCCCACTTTCAACAATAGATATATTGTCCAGACAGAAAAATTAATAAGGAAACTTGGATTTAAATGACATATTAGAAAAGATGGACCTAATAAACATATACAGAACATTTTATCCAAAGCAGCAGAATACACCTTCTTTTCAAGTGCACTAGGAAGACTCTCCATGATAGATCACATTAGGCAACAAACAAATCTTAATACATTTAAGAAGATTGAAATCATATCAAGCATCTTTTTTGGCCACCGTAGTATGAAAGTAGGAATCAATTATAATAAAAAGATTGGGAAATTTATAAGTATTTAGATATTACAGTATGATTCTGAAGAACAAATAGGTGAAAGAAATCAAAGGAGAAATTAAAAAAAAAAATACCCAAGACAATGAAGAAGGAAACAACATACCAAAACATGGGATGCCACAAAAGTACTTCTAAGAGAGTAGTTCTAAGAGAGAGGTACTGAAAATAGTTTTAGGAGTGATAAACGCAAACATGAAGGAAAGAGCTCTCAAACAGCCTTCTTTAATACCCAAGGAATAAACTAAGCCCAAAGTTACTAGAAGTATGGAAATAGTAAATATTAGAATGGAAATATGTGAAATACTGAAAACATAGAAGAGATCAATGTAAGAGCTGATTTTTGAAAAGATAAAATAGACAAACCTTTGTCTATACTCATCAAGAAAAAAAGACTCAATCAGCAATGAAAGAGGAGACATAACAACTGATACATAGAATAGAAAGGATCATAAAAGAACCCTACCAACAGTTTTACCCCAACAAACTGAAAGAAGCAGATAAAAAGATAAATTTCTAGAAACATACAACCTATCAATACTGAATCATGAAGAAATAGAAAATCTGAATAGAATGATTACAGAAATGAAATGGAGGCAGTATCTAAAACCTCTCAACAAACAAAAGTTCAGGACCAGATGGCTTATTGGTGAATTCTACCAAACATTTAAAGAATTAATACCCATCCTTCTCAAACTCTTTCAAAAAAGGGCGGGGGAGGGGGGGAACACTTAGAAATTCATCCTAATAGGTCAGTATTAACTTATATCAAAGCTGGATGATGATACTACAATAAAAGAATATTATAGACTATTTTCTCTGATCAGTATAGATGGAAAAAATCCTCAATGAAACGTTATCATTTCATTTAACCACTAAATTCAACAATACATTAAAAGTATTATATATTGTGATCATGTGGGGCTTACTCTGTTGATGCTGTGATGGTTCCACATCCACAAATTAATTAATGTTAGACACCACTTTAAAAATGAAGGATGAAACTCATATAATATCTCAATAGATGCAGAAAAATCTCTTGATAAAATTCAACATCCTTTCACCATATAAACTCAACACATTGGGTGTAGCATGGAGGTATCTCAACAAAGACCGTATATTACAA
The DNA here is from genome assembly GCF_022355385.1 of Mustela nigripes. NCBI lineage: Eukaryota > Metazoa > Chordata > Mammalia > Carnivora > Mustelidae > Mustela > Mustela nigripes. Next base: position 87,381,932 of record NC_081569.1, read on the forward strand.
ACTTGAAAGCTAACATTATACATAGTAGTAAAAAACTGAAAAATTTTCCTCTAAGATTGGGCAAGACAAAGGTACCCATTCTTGCTGCTTTTTATTCAACATAGTACTGGAATTTGTAGCCAGAGCAATTAAACTAGAAAAAGAAATAAAATAATCTGAATTGAAAAGGGACTAGTAAATTACTTTTTTTTTTTTTTTTTTTTTGCAGATGACATATATAGGAAGCCTAAAGATACCATTCTGAAACTTATTAGAATAAACAGATTTCATAAAGTGCATGGTACAAAATCAAAATACAGAACTTAATTGCTTTTCTATACACTAACAACTATCAGTTTCACTTTCTTGTGAAGCTTTTGTCTACTCTCACCCTTCCAAGATAGTTATTTATATCTTCCTGACCATTTCATTACTATATATATTTTTCTATTGTTGCATGCACTGAGCAATTTGTTATTGTTTTGATAACTAGATTATGAATTTTTTGGGTTCAGTGTTATGCATATCTCTATCCTCAGTGTTTAGTGTTGCTGGATACACAGTAAGTACTTAGTAAATGAAGAACATGTGTCAAAAGGGGTGATTGGAAAGGAGTTAAGATGGCAGAGGAGTAGGCGGACCCTGCATTTGAGTCATCCCTTGAACCCAGCTAGATAAATATCAAGTCATTTTGAACACCCAAGAAATCAATCTGAGGATTGAGAAAACAAAACTGCACATCTACAAGTAGAAAAACATCCACTTCATGGAAGATGGAGATTGTGGAGGCTTGGTTTGGGGGAGAAAACTACAGGTGCTGTGGAGGGTAGGGAGCCTTGATTGTAGGGAGAGGAGTGAGAGGGAGAGTGAAGCAGCAGGCCGGGAATTGCACAAGTAAAATTTCCCCAAAACCATTGACTTGGAAAAAGAGAGGAGCTGCCTACTGCAAGTTATTATAAGCAGTGGAGTGCAAAGTATGAAGTTTTATAAGTCTGAGCCATAGGTTTGTGCCTGGTGAGCTAAGTGGTGCTTTTGCAGGAAAGGAGGACAGAGACTTGGGAGCAGGCAGCATGGTCTGAGATAGCCCTGGGTTGCATGGGGAGAAAAGTACCCTTTCTTGAGGTGCATTTGGGGCTGGTGGCATGGCCTCTCTGGGGAGAGAAGAACTGGCAGCACCAACATGCCTACCATAGGAACAAAGATACCAGCTGAGGGCAGCAAGCCTTGGTGTCAGCTTATTGCTGTGCTTTGCCATAGACTGAACCGCTGCGTGGCTGTGTTCTTGCTTTTCTGGGACAAACTGATAAATGGCAAAACTGCAGCAAGACCTTCCCCTGGAGGATCAATGCAGGTCTTTGTGGCATGGGTTCATAAAATTTGGTTTTGAAACCCAACTGCACACCTTAGATAAAACACAGGAGTATTGTGCCACCTGGCAGGCAGACAGTTGGGACATAGGGTAATGCCAGGAATCTGATGGAAGCCTGGGACACAAGAGGCGTGATTGTTTCCTCTTTGACGACTTCCTGAAGAGTGGTGGACACAAACTCCTTGCTCTGGGGAGGAGAGAATGGGGTGATGCCATTTTCCCCACCATCCATGAGCAATGACCAGGGAGCCTCAGAGAGCAACACAGTGCTTTCCCAAGGAAGACTGGAGTCACTCACCCAAGCCCCGCCCCATTGCACCCTGCAGATGCATCTCCACTAGAGCAAGTCCACCTGAGATTCAACTCAGGGTCTTCCCCCAGAAGACCCGCACTAACCCCTTGGATGCACTATTTCTACTTACCGTAGAGTGCTGCAAAGCTTCAGCTCTAAGGGAAATAGGATCTAGCTTTTTTGTTTGTTTTCTTTTGTTCTTTTGTTTAACAAGCAGACCAAAACAGACCAAGGATCTAGCTTCCTGGTTTTTGTTTTTGTGTTTTTAAAATCTTTTTAATATAACCATTACTCTTAGGGGCAGGCATACAGCAGGCTTTCTTAATCACACACAAACAGTGACCCAGACAAAATGACAAGATGGAGGAATTCACCCCAAAGGAAAGAACAGGAAGAAGTCACAGTCAGGGATTTAATCAATACAGATACAAATAAGATGTCTCAAACAGAATTTAATCAGTAGTCATAGGGATATTAGCTGAGCTTGAGAAAAACATAGAAGACATTAGAGAATCCCTTAGTACAGAGATAAAAGAACTAAAAACTAGTGAGGCTGAAATTAAAAAAAGAAATGCTCTAACTGAGATGCAAAACAAAAGATTCCATGACAGAATGGATGAAGTATAGGAAGGAGTCAGTGATACAGAAGTTAAAATTATGGAAAATAAGCTGAAAAAAAGAGATAAAGAAAGGTATTCAATCCCACATGTAGATTGAGGGAACTCAGCAACTCCTTAAAGTACAATAACATTTTTATCATAGGACTCCCAGAAGAAGAAGAACAAAGAGCAGAAACTTATTTAAGCAAATTACAGCCTCACTAATGTGGGGAAGGAACTTCTGTAATATGGGGAAGGAAACAGACCTTGGAATCCAAGAAGCACAGAGAATTCCCTTTAAATTCAACAAGAGCCAGCCATCATGCAGAAATATCACAGTCAAATTTACAAAGTACATGGACAGGAAAGAATCCTGAAACCAGGAAGAGAAAACAAAAGTCCTTAACCTACAAGGGAAGATAGATAAGGTTTGTGGCAGATTTGTCCACAGAAAGTTGGCAGGCCAGGAGACAGTGTCGTGATATGTTCAATGTGCTGAATGGGGAACATACACAGGCAAGAATACTTTATCCTGCAAGGCTGTCATTCAGAATGGAAGGAGAGATAAAGAGTTTCCAGGACAAACAAAAACTAAAAGAGGTTGTGACCACTTAACCAGCCCTAAAAAATATTAAAGGGGCCTCTTGGCGGGGGGTGGTGGGGTGGGGTGGAGGGAAAGACCAAATGAAACAAAGACTAGAAAGGAGCACAGAACATCATCAGAGACACCAGCTTTACAGGTAACACAATGACACTAAATTCATATCTATCATTAATCACTGTGAATATAATTGGATTAATTATACCAACAAAAAGACATAGGGTATTAGGATGGATTTTAAAAATCTATAGGCTGCCTACAAGAGACTCATTTTATTTTATTATTTTAAAGATTTTATTTCTTTGAGTGAGCAAGAGAGAGAGAACACAAGTGGGAACGGGCAAAGGGAGAGGGAGAAGCAGACTCCCTGTGGAAGAGGGGAGCCTGACATGGGGCTCAATCCTGGATCTCCATGATCATGATGAGCCAAAGGCACTTAAGCCATGCTTAACCAACTGAGCTAACCAGCCCCTCCTTTCCCCCGCCAAGAGATTCATAGTAGACCTAAACACATTTGCAGATTGAAAGTGAGGGATTGGAAACCATCTATCATGCTGATGGACACCAAAAGAGAGTTGGAATAGCCATATGTATATTAGACAAACTAGATTTTAAACCAAAGACTGTAACAAGACTATACCTGGGTGCCTCAGTTGGTTAAGTGTCTGCCTTCAGCTCAGGTCATGATCCTGGAGTCCCAGGATTGAGCCCTGCTTCAGGCTCCCCGCTCAGCGGGGAGCATGCTTCTCTCTTTCCCTCTACACCCCCCCACCCCGGCTCCTCTTTGTGTGTGTCTCTTTCTCTCAAATAAATAAATAAATACTTCAGGGGGAAAAAAAAGCTAAGACTGTAACAAGACATGAAGGAAGACAATATATCATCATTAAGGGATCTATCCATCAAGAAGATCTAACAATTGTAAATATTTGTGCTCCCAACTTGGGAGTCTCCCAATATGTAAATCAACCAATAAAAAAAAAACCTCATTAATAATATTACAATAATAGTAGGGTATTTTAACACCCTACTTACAGCAATGGATAGATCATCTAGGCAGAAAATCAATAGGGAAACAATGGCTTTGAATGGCACACTGTACCAGATGGACTTAACAGATATATTCAGAGTATTATATCCTAAAGCGGTGGAACACATACTCTTTCAGCATACATGGAACAGTCTCTGGATTACAATACATCCTGGTCACAAATTAGCCATCAACAAGTACAAAAAGATTGAGATCATACCATAATTTTAGACCATAATGCTACAAAACTTGAAGTCAACCACAAAAAAATTTGGAAAGACCTCACATACATGGGTATTAAAGAACATCCTACTAAAGAGAGATGGATTAGCCAGGAAATTAAGAAATAAATACATGGAAGCAAATGGAAATGAAAACATGATAGTCCCAAAACATTTGGGATGCAGTAGAGAGGCAGAGGGAAGAATATTGCAATACAGACCTACCTCAAGAATCAAGAAAAGTCTCAAATACGCAACCTAACTACACATAAAGAAGCTAGAAAACAGCAAATAAGCTCTAAAGACATCAGAAGAAGGGAAATAATAAACATCATGGCAGAAAAATAATAATACAGAAACAAATCCAGTAGAACAGATCAACAAAAGCAAGACCTGGTTCTTTGAAAGACTTAATGAAATTGATAACCCCCTAGCCAAACTAACAAAAAGAAAAGAGAAAGGATCCAAATAGAAGAAATCACAAAGGAGAGAGGAGAAATAACAACTAACACCACACAAATACAATTATGAGAGAATATTATGAAAAATTATATGCCCACAAAAATTATATGCCCAAACTGGGCAAGGTGAAAGAACTGAACAAATTCCTAGAAAGGTACAAACTACCCAATCTGAAACAGGAAGAAATAGAAAATTTGAACAGACCCATAACCAAAGAAATTGAATCAATACTCCAAAATCGCCCAACAAACAAAAGTCTTGGGCAAGACGGTTTCCCAGAGGAATACTATCAGACATTTAAAGAAGAATTAATACCTATGCTCCTCAAACTGCTCCAAAAAAATAGAAATGGAAGGAAAACTTCCAAACTCCTCCTACGAGGCTCCCATTACCTCAATTTCAAAGCCACACAAAGACCCCCACGAGAAACAAGAATTACAAGCCAATAACCCTGATGAACAGGGATGCAAAACTTCTCAATAACATCAGCAAATCCAGTCCAACAGTATGCTAAAGAATCACTCGCCACGATCAAGTGAGATTTATTCCTGGGTTGTAGGGATGGTTCAATGTTTGCAAATCAATCAGCATAATACATAATACATCATGTTAATAAAAGAAAGGATAAGAACCATATGATCCTACCAATAGATGCAGAAAATGCATTTGACAAAACACAGCATCCATTCTTGATTAAAAGTCCCTCACCAAAGTAGGGGTAGATGGAACATACCTCAACATCATAAAGGCCACATGTGAAAGACCCACAGCTAATATCATCCTCAGTGGGGAAAAACTGTGAGCTTTTCCTCTACGGCCAGGAAGAAGACAGGGATGTCCACTCTCACCACCGCTATTTAACACAGTTCTGGAAGTCTTGGCCTCAGCAGTCAGACAACAAAAAGAAATAAAAGGCACCTGAATCAGCAAGGAAGAAGTCAAACTTTCACAACTTCCAAACAGCATGATACTCTACGTAGAAATCCCGAAAGATGCTACCAAAAAATTGCTAGAACTGATAACACGAATTCAACAAAGTTGCAGGATATAAAATCAACGTGCAGAAATCTGTTACATTTCTACACACCAATAACAAAGCAGCAGAAAAGGAAATCAAGGAATCAGTCCCATTTGCATTTGCACTAAAGAACGTAAGAGACCTAAGAATAAACCTAATGAAACAGGTAGAAGAGCTGTGCTCTGAAAACTGTAGAACACTTAGGAAAGCAACTAAAGAGGACACAGAGAAATGGGGGGAAGATTCCATACTCCATACTCGTGGACTGGAAGAACAAACATTATTAAAATGTGTATACTACCCACCACAATCTACACGTTTAATGCAATCCCTATCAAAATACAATATATACCCAAACAGCATTTTTCAGAGAGCTACAACAATCCTAAAATTTGCATGGAACCAAAACGGGCCCCAAATAGCCAAAGCAGTCTTCAAAAAGAAAAGAAGCAAAGCTGGAGATACCGTAATTCTGGACTTCAAACTAGAGTACAAAGCTGCATTCATTAAGACAGTACGGTACTGGCACAAGTCCAGACACATAGATCAGTGGAACAGAATAGAGAACCCAGAAAGGGACCCACAGCTCCATGGTCAAATAATCTTTGACAAAGCAGGAAGGAATATCCAAGGGAAAAGACAGTCTCTTCAACAACTGGTGTTGGGAACACTGGACAGCCACATGCAGAAGAAGGAACTTGGACCACTTTTTTACACCAGACACAAAAATAAATTCAAAACGGATGGAAGACATACAGGTGAAACAACAAACCATAGCAAAATCCTAGAGGAGAACACAGGCAGCAGCCTCTTTGACCTCGGCCACAGCAACTTCTTACCAGACTCTCTCTGGAGGCAAGGGTAACAAAAGCGAAAATGAACTACTGGGACTTTATCAAGATAAAAGCTTCTGCACAGTGATGGAAAAAAGCCAACAAAACTCAAAGGCACCCTACGGGATGGGAGAAGATATTTGCAAATGACCCAACTGGAAAAGGGTTAGTATCCCAAATCTATCAAGAACTTATCAAACTCAACACCCCAAACCCAAATAATCCAGTTAAGAAACAGGCAGAAGATCTGAATAGACATTTCTCCAAGGAAGACATCCAAATGGCTTACAGACATGAGAAAAGATGCTCAACATCACTCATCAGCAGGGAAATACAAGTCAGAATCACGATGAGATACCACCTCACCCCTGTCATAATGACTAAAACTTACCACACAGGAAACAACAGGCACTGGTGAGGATGCAGAGAAAGAGGAACTCTTACACTGTTGGTAGGAATGCAAATGGGTGCAACCAGTCCGGAGAACAGTTTGGAGGTTCCTCTACAAGTTAAACATAGAATTATCTTATGACCCAGCAATTGCACTATGAGGTATTCACCCAAAGAATACAAAGATCAGATTTGAAGGGGTATCTGCACCTGGATGTTTATAGCAGCATTATCAATAATAACCAAACTATGGGAATAGCCCAAGCATCCATCCCTCAAATGATGAATGGGAAAAGAAGTTATAGACACACACACACACACACACACACACACACACAGAAAGGGACTATTACTCAGCCATCAAAAAAGTGATTCCTGGGGAAAGAGGCAAGATGGTGGAAGAGTAGCAGACTGAAATGACATCGAGTCATAGGAGTTCAGCTAGATACAAACATCTACAAACTGAACAGGAGAGCAAAGAGAAGAAGAGCAGCAATTCTAGGAACAGAAAATTGACCACTTTCTGAAAGGACTTGTGGTCAATTGAATCCAAAGAGATGGGAAGATATACTGCAGAGGTGGGGCCAGCTCCCAACAAGTGGTGGAGCAGCAGAGCACAAAAATCAGAACTTTTAGAAGTCTGCTCCACTGAGGGTCATTGCTCCAGAGGCTAAGCAGGGGTGGAACCCTTGTGTGGACAGTGTGGTCTCAGGTTCTGCGTGGGCACAGAAAGACAGGGGTGGCTGAGTTTGGCAGAGTTCCCAGGTATTGGAGGGTGGAAGTCGACTACAGAGACAGAACTGAGGAGTGAGCTCTCAGCTAGAGGTTTAAAGTAACCTTTAAACTGATCCGCAGCACAGTGAGGCCACTGCTCTTTCAGCAGGGACCCCACTTGTAGGGTGACTCACCTTCCTCCTCTGGATGAGCAGCATAGCAGGAACCTGCTGGGTTTGGAGACTCCAATTGGGCCTGTGAGCCAGAGACATAAAAGTTCAGTCATAGGCCATGTTAGCTGAGTGCCGTGGCCAGAGACCAGGGAGATGGGATTGATTGACTGCTTTTTTCCAAGGGTGCATTGAGGAGTGGGGACCCGGTCTTGGCTCCTCCGGGCTGCAGCTTGGGTGGCCGCCATTTTCATTCCTGTCCTCCAGAGCTCTGTGGAAAGCGTTCAGGGAGCAAAATCTCCCGAGAGCAAACCTGAGCAGATTTCTTAGCCTGGACTCTGGAAAGGGTGGTGCAATTCCGCCTCAGGCAGAGACATTTGAGAATCACAGCCTCCCCCAGATGATCAGCAAGAACATCCAGCCAAGACCAAGCTTACTGATCAAGGAGAACAGCCGAACTCCAGAGCTAGGGGAAAGCAATGCATGTAATTCATGGCTTTCTCCCATGATTTTTTAGTCTTGCAAAATTAAATTGAATTTAAAAGAAATTTTTTTCTTATTCTAACTCTTTTTAACTTTTCAGCTTTCCTCTTTTAATGTTTTTAACTAGTTTATCTTAACAATACCTTTCTAAAAAATATCTTTTTAAATCTTCATTACTATAGTCATATTTTATCCTTCATTACATTTAACCTTATTTTTTGTATACATATAGAGTTTTTTTTTTTTTTTAAAGTTTCAGATACAATTTCTGCTAACAGATCAAAATATACCCTACATCTAGTACAGGGCTTTGTTCTAGTCTCCAGCCTAAGCATATTCTCTCCTTTTCTTTTCTTTTCTTTTCTTTTCTTTTCTTTTCTTTTCTTTTCTTTCTTTTCCCAAGCAACTTATCTTATCAATTCCTTTTTTTCGAGTTTTTAAAAAAAATTTTCATCTTTACAGTCATATTCCACCCCTTCATTGTCTTTACCCTTACTTTTGTATATGTATAAGTTTTTCTCTTTTTAAAATTTTGGGAGGTAGTTTCTTTTAAGAGACCAAAATACACCCAAAATCAAGTGGGTAGCTCTGTTCTATTCATGACTCTCATATATATGTGTATATATATATGTATATACATATATATATATATATATGTATATACATATATATATATATATAATCCCTTCTCCCCACGGTTTGTGGTCTCTTCTGATCTGGTTAGCATACATTCTTCTGGGGGGGTTCTTTGCCACTCTTTTAGTATTTTATTTTCTCATTCATATTTTATTTTCTCATTCTTTAAAAATTCTTTAGTTTTTAAAGATTTTTAATTTTTTATTTGAAAGACAGAGATCAAAAGTAGGCAGAGAGGTAGGCAGAGAGAGAGGGGGAAGTAAGCTCCCTGCTGAGCAGAGAGCCCAATGCGGGGCTTGATCCCAGGACCCTGGGATCATGACCTGAGCTGAAGGCAGAGGCTTTAACCCACTGAGCCACCCAGGCACCCCTCGTTCATATATTCTTAACTGGATAAAATGACAAGGTGGAAAAACTTATCACACAAAAAAGAAGAGGCAGTACCAATGGCTAAGGATCTAATCAATTTGGGCATTCGTAATTTGTCAGATTTAGAGTTCAGAATGACAATTCTCAAGGTGCCCATTGGGCTTGAAAAAGGCATGGTAGTTATTAGAGAAACACTGTCTGGAGAAGTAAAATCTCTTTCTGGAGAAATAAAAGAACTAAAATCTAACCAAGTTGAAATTTTAAAAAGCTATCAATGAGGTGCAATTAAAAAATGGAGACTCTTACTGCTAGGATAAGTGAGGCAAAAGAGAGAATTAGTGATATAGAAGACCAAATGACAGAGAATAAAGAAGCTGAGCAAAAGAGAGACAAACAACTACTGGACCATGAGGGGAGAATTCAAGAGATAAGTGATATCATAAGACAAGACAATATAAGAATAACTGGGATCCCAGAAGAAGAAAGAGAGGGACAGAAGGTATATTGGAGCGAATTATAGTAGAGAATTTCCCTAATATGGCAAAGAGAACAAGCATCAAAATCCAGGAGGCATAGATAACCCCTCTCAAAATCAATAAAAATAGTTCCACACCCTGTCATCTAAAAGTAAAACTTACAAGTCTTAGTGACAAATAGAAAATCCTGAAAGTGGCTTAGGACAAGAAGTCTGTGACATACAATGGTGGAAATATTAGATTGGAAGCAGACTCATCCACAGAGACCTGGCAGGCCAGAAAGAGCTGGCATGTTATATTCAGAATATATTACATATATTCTCACTTATACTTAGTACTTAATATATGTAACCAAGAATACTATATCGAGGTAGGCTATCATTGAAAATAGAAGGAAAGATAAAAAACTTCCAGGACAAACAGAAATTAAAGAATTTGTAAACACCAAACCAGCCCTACAGGAAATATTGAAAGGGATCCTCTAAGCAACAAGAGAGCCTAAAAGTCACAGACCGGAAAGGAACAGAGATAATAGTCACTGTACAGGCGATACAATGGCATTAAATTCTTATCTTTCAATAGTTACCCTGAATGTAAGTGGGCTAAATGCCCCTAATCAAAAGACACAGGGTATCAGAATGGATAAAAAAAAAAATAAATAACAAAACCCATCAATATGTTGTCTACAAGAAACTCATTTTAGATTCAAAGACACCTCCAGATTTAAAGAGGGGGGTTAGGGTGGAAAACCATTTACCATGCTAATGGACATCAAAAGAGAGCTGGGGTGGCAATCCCTATGTCAGATAAATTAGATTTTAAGCCAAAGACAATAATAAGAGATGAGAAAGGACACTATATCATACTCAAAGGGTTTGTCCAACAAGAATATCTAACAATTTTAAATATCTATATCCCTAACATGGGAGCAGCCAACTATATAAGCCAATTAATAACAAAACCGAAGAAACACATAGAAAATAATACAATAATAGTAAGGGACTTTAACATGCCCCTCACTGAAATGGACAGATCACCCAAGCAAAAGATCAACAAGGAAATAAAAGCCTTAAAGGACACACTGCACCAGATGGACATCACAGATATATTCAGAGCATTCCATCCCAAAGCAACAGAATACGCATTCTTCTCTAGTGCACGTGGAACATTCTCCAGAATAGATCACATCCTGGGTCACAAATCAGGTCTCAACTGGTCCCAAAGGTTGGGATCAGTCCCTGCCTATTTTCAGACCACCATGCTTTGAAAGTAGAACTCAACCACAAGAGGAAAGTTGGAAAGAACTAAAAACATGGAGGCTAAAGAGCATCCTACTAAAGAATCAATGGGACAACCAGGAAATTAAGGAACAATTAAAAAAAAATTCATGTAAATGAATGATAATGAAAACACAACTGTTCAAAATCTGTGGGACACAGCAAAGGTGGTCCTGAGAGGAAAGTATATAGCAATACAAGCTTTTCTCAAGAAAAAGAAAGCTCTCAAGTATACAACCTAACTTGACACCTAAAGGAGCTATAGAAAGAACAATAAAGAAACCCTAAACCCTGTAGGAGAAGAGAAATAATAAAGATCAGAGCAGAAAGCAATGAAATAGAAACCAAAAAAACAATAGAACAAATCAAAAACAAAAAACAAAGGACCCAAATTAATAAAATCATGAATGAAAGAGGAGAGAGCACAACCAACACCAAAGAAATACAATTATAAGAACATATTATGAGCAACTATATACCAGCCATATGTCTTCCTAGAGACATATAAACTACCACAACTGAACCAGGAAGAAATAGAAAACCTGTACAGACCCATAATCAGTAAGGAGATTGAAGCAGTCATCAAAAACCTCCCAACAAACAAGAGCCCAGGGCTAGATGGCTTCCCAGGGGAATTCTACCAAACATTTAAAGAAGAGTTAATACCTATTCTCCTGAAACTGCCCTAAAAAATAGAAATGGAAGGAAAACTTCCAAATTCATCTTATGATGCCAGCATTACCTTGATCCCCAAGCCAGACAAAGACACCATCAAAAAGGAGAGTCACAGACCAATATCCTTGATTAACACAGATGCAAAGATTCTCACCAAAGTACTAGTTAGCCAATAGGATCCAACAGTACAGTAGAAGGATTATTCACCATGGACAAGTGGGATTTATACCTGGGCTACAAGGATCGTTCAGCATCTGCAAATCAATCCATGTGATACAACACATTAATCAAAGAAAGAACAAGAATGATATGATACTCTCAATAGATTCTGAAAAAGCATTTGACAAAGTACAGCATCTTTTCTTGATCAAAACTCTTCAAAGTGTAGGGATAGAGAATACATACCTCAGTATCATCAAAGCCATCTGTCAAAAACCCACAGTGAATATTATTGCCAAGGCAGGGGGGAAAACAGAGCTTTTCCCCTAAGGTCAGAAACACGGCAGGGATGTCTTCTATCACCACTGCTATTCAACATGGTAGTAGAAGTCCTAGCATCAGCAATCAGACATCAAAAAGAAATTAAAGGTATTTGATTTGGCAAAGAAGTCAAATTCTCACTCTTTGCAGATGGTATGGTACTTCATGTGGAAAACCCAAAAGTCTCCACTCCAAAACCCAAAAGTCTCCACTCCTGTATGCTAGAACTCATACAGGAATTAAGTAAAATCTCAGGATATAAAAGCAATGCACAGAAATCAGTTGCACTTCTATAAACCAACAACAAGAAAGAAGAAAGAGAAGGAGTCAATCCCATTTATAATTGCACCCCAAACCATAAGATACCTAGGAATAAACCTAACCTAAGAGACAAAGAACCTGTACTCAGAAAACATGAAGTACCCATGGAAGAAACAGAGGAAGACCAAAGAAATGGAAAAATGTTCTATGCTCATGGATTGGAAGAACAAATATTGTGAAAATGTCTATGCTACCTAAAGCAATCTATGCATTTAATGCAATCCCTATCAGAAGACCATCAATTTTTTTCAAAGAAATGAAACAAATAATCCTAAAATCTATTTGGAACTGGAAATGACCCCAAATAGCCAGAGGAATGTTGAAAAAGAAAGCCAATGTTGGTGGCATCACAATTCCGGACTTAAAGCTCTATTACAAAGCTGTCATCATCAAGACAGTATGGTACTGGCACAAAAACAGGCACATAGATCAGTGGAACAGAATAGAGAGCCCAGAAATAGACCCTTAACTCTGTGGTCAACTAATCTTTGACAAAGCAGGTAAGAATGTCTAACAGAAAAAAGATGTTCTCTTCAACAATTGGTGTTGGGAAAATTGGACAGCCACATGCAGAAGAATGAAACTAGACCATTTTCTTATACCACACAAGAAAATAGAGTCAAATTGGATAAAGGACCTCAATGTGAGAAAGGAATCCATCAAAATCCTTGAGGAGAACACAAGTAGCAACCTCTTCGACCTCAGCTGCAGCAACTTCTTCCTAAGAACATCATCGAAGGGAAGCAAGGGCAAAAATGAACTATTTTTGATCATCAAGATCAAAAGCTGTTTGCACAGCAAAAGAAAGAGTCAACCAAACCAAAAGGCAACTGATAGAATGGGAGAAGATATTTGCAAATGACAGATCAGGTAAAGGGCTAGTATTCAAAATCTATGAAGAACTTAGCAAACTCAACACCCAAAGAACAAATAATCCAATCAAGAAATGAGCAGAGGACATGAACTGACATTTCTGCAAAGTAGACATCCAGATGGCCAACAGACACATGAAAAAGTGCTCCACATCACTCACTATCAGGGAAATACAAATAAAAAACACAACAAGATATCATGTCACGCCAGTCAGAATGGCTAAAATTAATAAGTCAGGAAATGACAGATGCTGGTGAGGATGTGGAGAAAGGGGAACCCTCCTACATTGTTGGTGGGAATGCAAGCTGGTGCAGCCACTCTGGGAAACAGCATGGAGGTTCCTCAAAAAGTTGAAAATAGAGCTACCGCACGACCCAACAATCGCACTACTGGGTATTTACCCTAAAGATACAAATGTAGTGATCAAAGGGGCATGTGCACCTGAATGTTTAATAGCAGCAATGTCCACAATAGCCAAACTATGGAAAGAACCTAGATGTCCACCAACAGATGAATGGATAAAGAAGATGTGGTATATACACATGTGTATGTGTATATATATTATATATACACACACGCAATAGAATAATATGCAGTCATCAAAATAAATGAAATCTTGCCATTTACAATGATGTGGGTGGAAGTATAGGGTATTATGTTGAGGGAAATTAATCAATCAGAGAAAGACAATTATTAAATGATCTCCCTGATATGAGGAATTTGAGAGGCAGCGTGGGGGTTTTGGGGGATAGGGAAGGAAAAGAAATAAGTTGTGATTGGGATAGAGACAAAGCAGAAGAGACTCTTAATCTCACAAAACAAACAGAGTTGCTGGGTGGAGGGGGAGTATGGAGACGGTGGTTTGGTTATGGACATTGGGGAGGGTGTATGATATGGTGAGTGGTGTGAGGTGTGTAAGCCTGACTATTCACAGACCTGTACCCCTGGGACAAATAATACAGTATATGTTAACAAAAATAATTAATAAAAAAAGGAGTAAAAGCAACAGTTTAACCAATACAAAAAAAATTGAAACCTGGCCATTTGTAGTGATGTAGATGGAGTTAGAGTGTATTATACTAAGTGAAATAAGTCAGTCAGAGGCAGACAAATACCATATGATCTCATTCACACATAGAACTAGGAAACAGAACATATGCACATATGGTGGGGGGGAGAAGAGGGAAATGAGCCATAGGAAACTTTAAAAAAAAAGAAATATTTTATTCATTTGAAAGAGAGACAGAGGTTGGGCAAGGGGAGGGGCAGAGGGAGAAAGAGAAGCAGACTCCCTGATGAGCAGGGAACACAATGTGGGTCTCAATCCCAGGACCCTGAGGTCAGGAGCTGAGCTGGAGGCAGATGCTTAACCAACTGAGCCACCCAGGTGCCCCAAGCCATAGGAAATTCTTAGGAAGAGAGAACAAACTGAGGATTGATGGAGGGAGGGGTTGAGGATAGGGCTAGATGGGTGATGGGTACTAAAGAGGGCACTTGTGACGAGCACTGGGTGTTGTATGTAAGTGATGAATCATTAAATTCTACTCCAGAAACCAATATTGCTCTGTATGTTAAGTAAGTAAAATTTAAATTAACAACAACAACAACAACAACAACAAAAACTGCTGTTCTAAATCTCTTGTTTATTGGTAGGAGAAGTTCAGTTTGTCTATTTATCAAGAAGAAAATGCAGTTTTCAGGAGAATGAACAGTAACTATGACTGTTCTTAGAGTTTTCACAAAAAGCCCAGCCAGGCCCAATGACTAAAACAAGGAAAGAAGCTTCCAACCTGACACACAGTTTAAGCCCACAGACTGAACCAGCAACAACACAGCATGGATACTCTCAAAAACAGAAGTAATGTTTGTGAAATGAAAATGGCCAACAGTAGTTAGTTGACTGTGACAATGGTCTTAGTTTAAGAATCAATTTAACAATTTCTTTATAACTGTTGAATTCACTAGAGTTAATCACATATTAGCACTGAAACTTATAAAACGATAAACTGTGCTTCTGTTTATTTTTTGTTGTTTAAAATATCTATGTGCTAAAATTCCTAAGGATATCCCGTGAGCTGGATCTGAGAAAATAGGTAATGAAGAACATTCATACAATACAGTTAGTGTATGTATGTGTGTGTGTATATATGTATGTGGCAAATGGGTATTTATTTGGCATATATAAATATGCATATATAGTCATAAATTTCCTAGTCTCCTTGATTTGCCATATTAATTTCCTCTTTTTAACCAAAATCAAAATATGAACATTGTTCTACAACTCAATGAATTCTAACACAAAATAATAGACATTTTAAATGATTTTTGATATCTATGTAGTGGTTGCTGTCCACTACCAGTCTCTCCCCCATACATTGCAAGTACCTTCAATAATCCTGATCGATACAATCTAAATGAGTTTTAAACTGGTGAAAAACCAACAGAAATATAGCTGAGTTAACAACAATAAAAATTAAATCCATTCTAAAACTAGAATGTAAGCATCTCAAGAGCAGAGATCTTTTTTTTAAACTGATGAATCTCAGACACTAGTATAGAGACTAACACATATTAGGCATACAATAAATAGTTATAGAATAAGTGAAGGAATGAATGAAGGTAAATAATTGTCTTAGCAACACACATAACCAAAATTTACCAAAGTGAATTATTTTTCCACATTTTCTGATTGAGAGAAGAGTGTTCATATTTAATAGTTTGGAAAGCTAGGTGTTACGTGAGTCAAACATAGCTATTTCCTGTAAGTAAGAACCATCTCCCCAAACCTAGATTGATATTACTCTGAAACACTTTAGAAAGTATCTAAAGTTATTCCTCTCCCCTTTGGGAGACTGCAAGATTGTTTGTTTATAATACAGTTGCCAAATAAAATATGTTTCTTCTATTTTTCAATGGTTAGAATAATCATGAATTGGACAAAAGTGTATTTTTTAGGTTAATGACATGCTGTCGTTACAGGAACAAGCTGTTTAAATCAAAACAGAATAGTATTATCATTTACAAAAGAGTTTGTTAAAGGCAACATTTAAAGAATGAATTCCTCACGCCCTAACAACATAAGATTTTATTTTCAACCTAGTTTTAATCAGTATATTTTTACTTTCTAATTTCTGGGATTTTAAGAACACCCCTTTTCATTCAGTGTTCATCTCCTTTTTCTTCCACTGGGGTGTTTTTGTTGCAAGAAATTACAGTCAATCCTGATTAGTCTAAACCAAAAGATACCCTTATTAATAGGATATTAGGATAACTCACAGAATTCAAGACTAATTTGAAAACACATACAAGACAGGGCAAGAGTAAAGGAACTGGAGATCTCAAACACAGGAGTTCACAGACTGTGTTTAAGTTGCTATTGATCTGATACAGTTTCTAAGACTTCTACTCTTTATATGTCTCAATTCCAAATTTTAAATTCTTGAGAGAATCTGATTGAGCAAGGTCAAATCAGATAAACCATTCTGGATAAGTCCGTTAGATAGGAAGTCAGGATCAGTATATAGATGTAGTCACTAGGTACCCAGTGCATGTACTGAAGATCATTCCTGGTAATGAGCAACTCTTCTGAGTTGGTGTTAGACAGTAGTAGACACATGAGGTGTCCACCACAGGTATCATTATAGACTTAACCACATTTGCTCATTTATTTGTTCTAAATTGATGGAACTTTCTAACTTTCATTGACTTTTTTCATCATTAAGGATCATTAGTGATTTTTTTTTCTGGCAAACATTCAAAAGGTTTTATAAATAAGTAAAAGGAAATAGCTAAAAAAAAATGTATCCATTTGAGACAACCAAAATATGGCATGTTTCTAGAATCTCACTAAAGGTGAGATCAAATAAAGTTCAGAGAAAATTATCTTTGGTTGAAATAAATGTAATTCAAAATGGTAAGTTCCAACAAAGAAAATGGTAATAAAAATTTTAAAGGAGGGGCGCCTGGGTGGCTCAGTGGGTTAAGCCGCTGCCTTCGGCTCAGGTCATGATCTCAGGGTCCTGGGATGGAGTCCCGCATCGGGCTCTCTGCTCAGCAGGGAGCCTGCTTCTTCCTCTCTCTCTCTGCCTGCCTCTCTGCCTACTTGTGCTCTCTCTCTGTCAAATAAATAAATAAAATCTTTAAAAAAATTTTTTTAAAGGAAAGTCAATATAATTATGGTTTAACACAATAAAACATCCCAGAAATTGGAAGACTTAACTGGACAATTTGAAGTAGTTTGGTTTAAATATATTTTAGGATCATACTATTCCTCTACACCTAAAATCTGAGTCCACCAAAACAATTTTATGATCACTGAAGTGTTCCTGTCTAGCCAGAAAAGATGTACTATGGAAATAAAAAAATAAAATAAAATCATACTGGTTCTCTCACTGTTACCACATACATGAAAAATATTGGTGTTAATCCAAACATAATCCCTATCCAATAAATTAGGTTATTGTGAGGCCACACCCAGACTAGATAAACCCCTGAGACCATATAATTTAGCTTTTTATGAGGTAAGTATTGTTACTTCAGAAGTTCAGAGATAAAAGCAAAATTACAGATACAGACTACAGGAAATAAGATGCTCTAGATCACTAAGATGTGTGATGAGAAAAAAGGAGGAAAAGACTATATGAGAATGAGTAATGGAAATAAACTGGGGGGTACTCTGAGATGAGTTAGGCACGTAGAATGGAAAGACTAAGATAGGGTTTTGTTGTTTTTTTTTAAGTCAGTATTTTACTCATTCTGACATTCTTTCAATTGACAACTGAACAATTCCTTGACAGAGGCAAACTAATGAGTGATGTCCTTGGCTACCAATAACTGGTTTATTTTGATTTCATAGCTAAAATCAGAATCCCCAGCACAGGTTGAGTCTCAGGAAAGAGTAACAGTTCAGAATCTCCTTCCCAGAAGTCTTACATGTAATAACTTATTCATCTTTAACTTTATGGGTTTGTAAATGATAAAGGAAGAAAGTACATTATTGAGACCAAACTGAAGATTTTTATCTTGAATTTAAGAGTTCTGTAGGGATGGAAGATACCAAAGGAGAAAAGCTGATCTTCGAGATTTTCAAATTAACCACCTCAAACTGAATTTTTATGATTGACATTTATATCCTATCTTTCAAAAGTAAATTTAGAACTTAATCTGGTCTTATTTGGAGCTCAGAAATGTCAATTATATCATCTAAACGTGTGAGTCTGGGCCAAAGTGAAACATTTTAATTTAAAACCTAATCCTTTATACTAAGTAGGTAGCTCCCAAATGTCTGTCCACAGACCAGTGAGGCCCTGATGAAATATTCATTAGTCTGTAGTAAAATGAAAAAAAATAAGGGCAATGTAGTAAGTTTTTCATAAAACTAAATTTATTTGATTTTCATTTCTGTCTATAGTGTTTGTTACAATTAATTTTTGAAAAAATGTTATTTACACTAAATAAAATATAATAAATGCATGTTACATAAAATTAAGGTATAACCTTAAGTTGTCCAAAAATTTAAAAATCGGTAAGACAATTACATCCGTCTAGGTACAGTCAGGAGGCAGAAACCACACCAGCTATTTGAACAGACAGATTTTATTTTTTATTTTTTTTTTTTTTGTTTTATTTATTTATTTATTTATTTATTTATTTATTTATTTTTTTAAATTTTGTATTTTTTATAAACATATATTTTTATCCCCAGGGGTACAGGTCTGTGAATCACCAGGTTTACACACTTCACAGCACTCACCAAAGCACATACCCTCCCCAATGTCCATAATCCCACCCCCTTCTCCCAAACCCCCTCCCCCCGGCAACCCTCAGTTTGTTTTGTGAGATTAAGAGTCACTTATGGTTTGTCTCCCTCCCAATCCCATCTTGTTTCATTTATTCTTCTACCCTCTTAAGCCTCCATGTTGCATCACCACTTCCTCATATCAGGGAGATCATATGATAGTTGTCTTTCTCTGCTTGACTTATTTCGCTAAGCATGATACGCTCTAGTTCCATCCATGTTGTTGCAAATGGCAAGATTTCATTTCTTTTGATGGCTGCATAGTATTCCATTGTGTATATATACCACATCTTCTTGATCCATTCCTCTGTTGATGGACATCTAGGTTCTTTCCATAGTTTGGCTATTGTGGACATTGCTGCTATAAACATTCGGGTGCATGTGTCCCTTTGGATCACTACATTTGTATCTTTAGGGTAAATACCCAATAGTGCAATTGCTGGGTCATAGGGCAGTTCTATTTTCAACATTTTGAGGAACCTCCATGCTGTTTTCCAGAGTGGCTGCACCAGCTTGCATTCCCACCAACAGTGTAGGAGGGTTCCCCTTTCTCCGCATCCTCGCCAGCATCTGTCATTTCCTGACTTGTTGATTTTAGCCATTCTGACTGGTGTGAGGTGATATCTCATTGTGGTTTTGATTTGTATTTCCCTGATGCCGAGTGATATGGAGCACTTTTTCATGTGTCTGTTGGCCATCTGGATGTCTTCTTTGCAGAAATGTCTGTTCATGTCTTCTGCCCATTTCTTGATTGGATTATTTGTTCTTTGTGTGTTGAGTTTGCTAAGTTCTTTATAGATTCTGGACACTAGTCCTTTATCTGATATGTCGTTTGCAAATATCTTCTCCCATTCTGTCAGTTGTCTTTTGATTTTGTTAACTGTTTCCTTTGCTGTGCAAAAGCTTTTGATCTAAGACGAAACAACATTAGAATAATTGGGATTCCAGAAGAAGAAGAAAGTGAGAGGGGAGCAGAAGGTATACTGGAGAGAATTATTGGGGAGAATTTCCCCAATATGGCAAAGGGAACGAGCATCAAAATTCAGGAGGTTCAGAGAATGCCCCTCAAAATCAATAAGAATAGGCCCACACCCCGTCACCTAATAGTAAAATTTACAAGTCTCAATGACAAAGAGAAAATCCTGAAAGCAGCCCGGGAAAAGAAGTCTGTAACATACAATGGTAAAAATATTAGATTGGCAGCTGACTTATCCACAGAGACCTGGCAAGCCAGAAAGAGCTGGCATGATATTTTCAGAGCACTAAACGAGAAAAACATGCAGCCAAGAATACTATATCCAGCTAGGCTATCATTGAAAATAGAAGGAGAGATTAAAAGCTTCCAGGACAAACAACAACTGAAAGAATTTGCAAATACCAAACCAGCTCTACAGGAAATATTGAAAGGGGTCCTCTAAGCAAAGAGAGAGCCTACAAGTGGTAGACCAGAAAGGAACAGAGACCATATACAGTAACAGTCACCTTACAGGCAATACAATGGCACTAAATTCATATCTCTCAATAGTTACCCTGAATGTGAATGGGCTAAATGCCCCTGTCAAAAGACACAGGGTATCAGAATGGATAAAAAAACAAAACCCATCTATATGTTGCCTCCAAGAAACACATTTTAAGCCCGAAGACACCTCCAGATTTAAAGTGAGGGGGTGGAAAAGAATTTACCATGCTAATGGACATCAGAAGAAAGCAGGAGTGGCAATCCTTATATCAGATCAATTAGATTTTAAGCCAAAGACTATAATAAGAGATGAGGAAGGACACTATATCATACTCAAAGGGTCTGTCCAACAAGAAGATTTAACAATTTTAAATATCTATGCCCCCAATGTGGGAGCAGCCAACTATATAAACCAATTAATAACAAAATCAAAGAAACACATCAACAATAATACAATGATAGTAGGGGACTTTAACACTCCCCTCACTGAAATGGACAGGTCATCCAAGCAAAAGATCAGCAAGGATATAAAGGCCTTAAATGACACACTGGACCAGATGGACATCACAGATATATTCAGAATATTTCATCCCAAAGCAACAGAATACACATTCTTCTCTAGTGCACATGGAACATTCTCCAGAATAGATCACATCCTCGGTCCTAAATCAGGACTCAACCGGTATCAAAAGATTGGGATCATTCCCTGCATATTTTCAGACCACAATGCTCTAAAGCTAGAACTCAACCACAAAAGGAAGTTTGGAAAGAACCCAAATACATGGAGACTAAACAGTATCCTTCTAAAGAATGAATGGGTCAACCGGGAAATTAAAGAAGAATTGAAAAAAATCATGGAAACAAATGATAATGAAAATACAACGGTTCAAAATCTGTGGGACACAACAAAGGCAGTCCTGAGAGGAAAATATATAGCGGTACAAGCCTTTCTCAAGAAACAAGAAAGGTCTCAGGTACACAACCTAACCCTACACCTAAAGGAGCTGGAGAAAGAACAAGAAAGAAACCCTAAGCCCAGCAGGAGAAGAGAAATCATAAAGATCAGAGCAGAAATCAATGAAATAGAAACCAAAAAAACAATAGAACAAATCAACGAAACTAGGAGCTGGTTCTTTGAAAGAATTAATAAAATTGATAAACCCCTGGCCCGACTTATCAAAAAGAAAAGAGAAAGGACCCAAATAAATAAAATCATGAATGAAAGAGGAGAGATCACAACTAACACCAAAGAAATACAAACTATTATAAGAACATACTATGAGCAACTCTACGGCAATAAATTTGACAATCTGGAAGAAATGGATGCATTCCTAGAAACATATAAACTACCACAACTGAACCAGGAAGAAACAGAAAGCCTGAACAGACCCATAACCAGTAAGGAGATTGAAACAGTCATTAAAAATCTCCAAA
Organism: Mustela nigripes; assembly: GCF_022355385.1. NCBI lineage: Eukaryota > Metazoa > Chordata > Mammalia > Carnivora > Mustelidae > Mustela > Mustela nigripes. The sequence continues at coordinate 87,403,887 of NC_081569.1, forward strand.
CAAACAAAAGCCCAGGGCCAGACGGCTTCCCGGGGGAATTCTACCAAACATTTAAAGAAGAACTAATTCCTATTCTCCTGAAACTGTTCCAAAAAATAGAAATGGAAGGAAAACTTCCAAACTCATTTTATGAGGCCAGCATCACCTTGATCCCAAAACCAGACAAGGATCCCACCAAAAAAGAGAGCTATAGACCGATATCCTTGATGAACACAGATGCGAAAATACTCAACAAAATACTAGCCAATAGGATTCAACAGTACATTAAAAAGATTATTCACCACGACCAAGTGGGATTTATTCCAGGGCTGCAAGGTTGGTTCAACATCCGCAAATCAGTCAATGTGATACAACACATCAATAAAAGAAAGAACAAGAACCATATGATACTCTCAATAGATGCTGAAAAAGCATTTGACAAAGTACAACATCCCTTCCTGATCAAAACTCTTCAAAGTGTAGGGATAGAGGGCACATACCTCAATATCATCAAAGCCATCTATGAAAAACCCACCGCAAATATCATTCTCAATGGAGAAAAACTGAAAGCTTTTCCGCTAAGGTCAGGAACACGGCAGGGATGTCCATTATCACCACTGCTATTCAACATCGTACTAGAGGTCCTAGCCTCAGCAATCAGACAACAAAAGGAAATTAAAGGCATCCAAATCGGCAAAGAAGAAGTCAAATTATCACTCTTCGCAGATGATATGATACTATATGTGGAAAACCCAAAAGACTCCACTCCAAAACTGCTAGAACTTATACAGGAATTCAGTAAAGTGTCAGGATATAAAATCAATGCACAGAAATCAGTTGCATTTCTCTACACCAACAGCAAGACAGAAGAAAGAGATATTAAGGAGTCAATCCCATTTACAATTGCATCCAAAACCATAAGATACCTAGGAATAAACCTAACCAAAGAGACACAGAATCTATACTCAGAAAACTATAAAGTACTCATGAAAGAAATTGAGGAAGACACAAAGAAATGGAAAAATGTTCCATGCTCCTGGATTGGAAGAATAAATATTGTGAAAATGTCTATGCTACCTAAAGCAATCTACACATTTAATGCAATTCCTATCAAAGTACCATCCATCTTTTTCAAAGAAATGGAACAAATAATTCTAAAATTTATATGGAACCAGAAAAGACCTCGAATAGCCAAAGGGATATTGAAAAAGAAAGCCAACGTTGGTGGCATCACAATTCCGGACTTCAAGCTCTATTACAAAGCTGTCATCATCAAGACCGCATGGTACTGGCACAAAAACAGACACATAGATCAATGGAACAGAATAGAGAGCCCAGAAATAGACCCTCAAATCTATGGTCAACTAATCTTCGACAAAGCAGGAAAGAATGTCCAATGGAAAAAAGACAGCCTTTTCAATAAAGGGTGCTGGGAAAATTGGACAGCCACATGCAGAAAAATGAAATTGGACCATTTCCTTACACCACACACAAAAATAGACTCAAAATGGATGAAGGACCTCAATGTGCGAAAGGAATCCATCAAAATCCTTGAGGAGAACACGGGCAGCAACCTCTTCGACCTCTGCCGCAGCAACATCTTCCTAGGAACAACGCAAAAGGCAAGGGAAGCAAGGGAAAAAATGAACTACTGGGATTTCATCAAGAACAGACAGATTTTAAAACAAAGAACATGCAACTAGAAGTGTAAACAAAGAACTTAAAGATACCACAGAAATAGCAACTGCAGGAAGCAGCTAGCACCACTCTTAGGGTTAGGGGAAGGAGGAAAGTGGTTGTTAAAATCTGGAAATGTAGAGGGGGGACCTTGTGGGGACTCCAGCTTCTGAGGAGGGAATGCTGCTTGCCTGGTGCTTACACTGGGGGCTGGAGAGGTTGTCAGTGTTGGAAAGCATGCAAACCATCTAAGTTATCACTGTAGAAGGGAACTGCAGCTGCCTGGTGAGGTGTCACTGGATTAATGCTCACAGGAACATAAAGAATGGGAGACTAGGGATGCCTGGGTGGCTCAGTTGGTTAAGCAGCTGCCTTCGGCTCAGGTCATGATCCCAGCGTCCTGGGATCGAGTCCCACATCAGGCTCCTTGCTCCGCAGGGAGCCTGCTTCTCCCTCTGACTCTGCCTGCCACTCTGCCTGTGCTCGCTCTTGCTCTCTCTCTCTCTCTCTGACAAATAAATAAATAAAATCTTAAAAAAAAAAAAAAAAAAGAATGGGAGACTAGAAGCCTACAGGTTGGAGCAAGTCCCTTTCTTACTGCAATCTCCTGTTCTCCCTCTAATGCCACCTACTGACAGAGCCTAATAGGGAGCCAGGTAACAGCAGAAATGGAGTTCACAGAGTCCAAGCCTCAGCTTCACAAAGCAGAAGACAGAAGGGCTTAAGAACTTAATAATTGGCACAATGTTGGTCTTTGCTTATCAAAATTTTACTTACCTATAAAATACAACTTAGTGACATCATTTGTAGAAATTAAGAGAATGTCAGTTTTTTATCCCATTTTTAATGTGATTTACAAAGATACAGATACTTGGAAGATTTAACCCTCTTCAAAACATTCTCAAATACACAGTTACATTTGGTTTTCACATAACAGATAACCTGAAATATCTCCAGAATTCTGTTATGTTGATAATTCCACTTCTGTGGATAATTCCTCCGCAGAGGAACCAATAATAAAGAAATTACTATTCTGAACCCAATTTAACAAAAAAGAGACTGAGTAGAGAAGGTGAAGTGACAGAGACCCTGGGAGAAAACAAACATACCACTTCTCACCTTTGTGTCCATGCGGTCAGAAAGAAGGATGCCGGCACACTCTCAGAGTGTGGCTACTCTCCAGGCTCCATGCTCACACTTTAAACTTAGAACTTTTTTTTTTTTTTAATATCCTTCAATAATGCCCTCTCATTTGAAGCCTCCACCATTATATTTAATCACTATTCTCATCCCATTCTTTTCACCATCTTTACCAACCTCCGAAGCGCTCCCCTGTGTTCATTAAGATCTCTAGCATCTGGCTCAGGATACTTCTTCACACCCAAAGTCCTGTCACAGTGTACCTGATTTAATCACTCATATAGAGGATCCACTAAATAGGAACTTCACAGTGGCCTGACCTGGACTGCTATGACAAACGTGGCCTCTACTGCAGCCATCTTCTCTTAGGAAATAGTCAAAACTTTGTCCTCACTCAGAATCACTGCATTTCTCAAAACCTGAACTGTGAAAATAAACAACACCTAATTTCTCTAATCATCTCAAGGCTGTGAGCCCACTGCTCTAACCACTTTCCCAGTCTATCAACCTTTTCCCTTTAATTATGTCTTTCCAAATTAACCAGGAGTTATAATTAACATTGATTGAGTGCTTACTCCACCTGGCACTATTCTAAGTGCTTTATGAATATTACCTCATGTAATTCTCACAACACCCTGACGAAGAAGATACTGCTACAATCTCATAGTAAGTTATTTCTGCCATTTTATAGCCATGCCTTCAGTTTCCTTTGACATTCTGCAACACTTATTTATTTAGCCAGTTGTGGGCACATTTAATCCTCCCTGTTTTCACACTATTAAAAAATAAATCACATAACTGTAGGAAAAAACTGCATCATCCTATTGCTTGGCTCACATTCCTAAGCTAGGATTCTAATAGTATTCAGTAGCCTTTGCTATTGAATTAGAATAGATTCCTTTCCCACTTTCAGGGAAGAGTTTCAAAGCTTTAACCCTCTGTTCAAGCTGTATTTTCTAGTCTACTACTCCTACTCTATTCTATTCTCACCCTCACTCTCAGCCTGGGCCTTGACTTTCTACTTCACTGAGAAAATAGTTATCATGAGGTATAATTTTCCTCTCCCTTACCTCTAAATCTGTCTGTATGTGCTATTTCTTATTTCTTGTCCCCAGCCTGAAAGGAAAGAGATCACCTTAATTCTACCCCCCATTTTCTCCTTCAGGATTTCATTTCATTAATCTCTCTTCTGCCTTCCTTCTTTCATTGAATATTGAGCATAAACTATGTGCCAGACACTGTTCTAGAGACATGAGATGCTTATGTCTAGAGACATAAATGCTTATGTCTAGAGACGTAAGTGGACACAACAAAGATCCTTGACCTTGACTAACCTATTACATTTTAGCTTCTCTACTGCTTCATTTTTCTTGGATTTTCTTCAAATGATTAAACTCACCTCATCTACCCATCTACCCACCTCCCAAATATTGTGTCTGTTGATACCTCCCTCTTCTCTTCATCATTAAATTACTGAAAAGAGTATTGTGTGGAAGTAAGAAGACTATACCTTAAGCATGAAATACATAAAAAAAAATCCTAAGCATAAAGAAATATGCACTGTGATACCACCAAATAAAATGCCAATGGGCCACACAGCTTCACATTGGTCCCTTCACTTCCTGCGGCAACCTGCTTCTCTTGATGTGAGAGTACACCAACATTCAGAGAAAGCACTTCCAGAAATGATGTATGTTCAAGGGATGTGATTCAACACACTCAAACTTAAGAAACCAGGTGACAGCAACCTTTACTATCAAGTGGCTAAAGGCCAGAACAAAGATTAGAAGTCATATGTCTCCAGGCCTCCAGCTCAAATCCAGGTCAAATTCTAAGGGAGAAATTGTGAAAGTGCAAGTTAAAATAGAATGGGAAGTCAAGTCAAGAAGAATATACCCATAATTTCTCTTAGGCAAAAAGCAGGCCTCTAAAGATGAACAATAAATAGGAAAACTTGAATACCACAACTGTGTGAAACTATTATAGATGAATTAAATAAAGGTGATATGAGCAAGACAAATGGAAAATACTTTGTTCAAAATGTGCTTATAATGGAAAAAATGCAATTTCTTTTTTTTTTAAGATTTTATTTATTTATTTGACAGAGATCACAAGTAGGCAGAGAGGCTGACAGAATGAGGAGGAAGACTTGATGTGGGGCTCAATCCCAGGACCCTGGCTGGGATCATGACCTGAGCCGAAGGCAGAGGCTTGAACCCACTGAGACACCCAGGCACCCAAAATACAATTTCAAATAAGGATCTTTCACCTGTCATTTTGGTCAAGATTAGAGAATAATGATCTTGTATTGGAAAGAATAGAGGTTAAATATTACACACCATACACCATTGGTTGATTGACATTATACACTAAGAGACAGAAAAAACAAAAAATAACTTGGGGTGGCTTTAGCAAAAATGGTGACATTTATTAAAACGGTGTGGGGTGTCATACAGAAATAAGTGGCTACAATGGATCCAGGACACAAGAGGTTAGAACTAGGAACTGGAGAGCTATCAGAAACACAGGTATTATTAAGTATTCTCATAACCTCTCCATCAAATCTAAATATATATATCTACATGTATCTAAACTTAAATTCTGTGCATATATGTCATGAGTAAAAAGGATTAAAAATAGTATGTACAGTACAATATCACTTTTGTTCAATATTAAACAAAACTGGCTTTTTTTGCCTTTCAAGATTTGATTTAAATTCAAGTTAGTTAACATTTGGTGTCGTATTGGTTTCAGGAGTAAAATTCAGTGATTCATCACTTACATATAACACCTATAACATCGTAACAAGAGCCGTCCTTAATACCCATCACCCATTTAGAACATCCCTCCATCACCCTGTTTGCTCTCTATCCTCAAGAGTTTTTTATGGTTTTCTTCCCCTTCTCTCTCTCTCATCTCTTTTTTTTTCCTTTCCATTTCTATATGTTCATATGTTCTGTTTCCTAAATCCCACATATAAGTGAATCATACGGTATTTGTCTTTCTCTGACTGACTTATTTCAATTAGCATAATACACTCTAGCTCCATCCACATCACTGCATATGGCTAGGTTTCAATTTTTTGATGGCTTGTGTATATCTTTTCCCATTCATCATTTGAGGGATGGATGCTTGGGCTATTCCCATAGTTTGGTTATTATTGATAATGCTGCTATAAACATCCAGGTGCAGATACCCCTTCAAATCTGATCTTTGTATTCTTTGGGTGAATACCTCATAGTGCAATTGCTGGGTCATAAGATAATTCTATGTTTAACTTGTAGAGGAACCTCCAAACTGTTCTCCGGACTGGTTGCACCCATTTGCATTCCTACCAACAGTGTAAGAGTTCCTCTTTCTCTGCATCCTCACCAGTGCCTGTTGTTTCCTGTGTGGTAAGTTTTAGTCATTATGACAGGGGTGAGGTGGTATCTCATCGTGATTCTGACTTGTATTTCCCTGCTGATGAGTGATGTTGAGCATCTTTTCTCATGTCTGTAAGCCATTTGGATGTCTTCCTTGGAGAAATGTCTATTCAGATCTTCTGCCTGTTTCTTAACTGGATTATTTGGGTTTGGGGTGTTGAGTTTGATAAGTTCTTGATAGATTTGGGATACTAACCCTTTTCCAGTTGGGTCATTTGCAAATATCTTCTCCCATCCCGTAGGGTGCCTTTGAGTTTTGTTGGCTTTTTTCCATCACTGTGCAGAAGCTTTTATCTTGATAAAGTCCCAGTAGTTCATTTTCGCTTTTGTTACCCTTGCCTCCAGAGAGAGTCTGGTAAGAAGTTGCTGTGGCCGAGGTCAAAGAGGCTGCTGCCTGTGTTCTCCTCTAGGATTTTGCTATGGTTTGTTGTTTCACCTGTATGTCTTCCATCCGTTTTGAATTTATTTTTGTGTCTGGTGTAAAAAAGTGGTCCAAGTTCCTTCTTCTGCATGTGGCTGTCCAGTGTTCCCAACACCAGTTGTTGAAGAGACTGTCTTTTCCCTTGGATATTCCTTCCTGCTTTGTCAAAGATTATTTGACCATGGAGCTGTGGGTCCCTTTCTGGGTTCTCTATTCTGTTCCACTGATCTATGTGTCTGGACTTGTGCCAGTACCGTACTGTCTTAATGAATGCAGCTTTGTACTCTAGTTTGAAGTCCAGAATTACGGTATCTCCAGCTTTGCTTCTTTTCTTTTTGAAGACTGCTTTGGCTATTTGGGGCCCGTTTTGGTTCCATGCAAATTTTAGGATTGTTGTAGCTCTCTGAAAAATGCTGTTTGGGTATATATTGTATTTTGATAGGGATTGCATTAAACGTGTAGATTGTGGTGGGTAGTATACACATTTTAATAATGTTTGTTCTTCCAGTCCACGAGTATGGAGTATGGAATCTTCCCCCCATTTCTCTGTGTCCTCTTTAGTTGCTTTCCTAAGTGTTCTACAGTTTTCAGAGCACAGCTCTTCTACCTGTTTCATTAGGTTTATTCTTAGGTCTCTTACGTTCTTTAGTGCAAATGCAAATGGGACTGATTCCTTGATTTCCTTTTCTGCTGCTTTGTTATTGGTGTGTAGAAATGTAACAGATTTCTGCACGTTGATTTTATATCCTGCAACTTTGTTGAATTCGTGTTATCAGTTCTAGCAATTTTTTGGTAGCATCTTTCGGGATTTCTACGTAGAGTATCATGCTGTTTGGAAGTTGTGAAAGTTTGACTTCTTCCTTGCTGATTCAGGTGCCTTTTATTTCTTTTTGTTGTCTGACTGCTGAGGCCAAGACTTCCAGAACTGTGTTAAATAGCGGTGGTGAGAGTGGACATCCCTGTCTTCTTCCTGGCCGTAGAGGAAAAGCTCACAGTTTTTCCCCACTGAGGATGATATTAGCTGTGGGTCTTTCACATGTGGCCTTTATGATGTTGAGGTATGTTCCATCTACCCCTACTTTGGTGAGGGACTTTTAATCAAGAATGGATGCTGTGTTTTGTCAAATGCATTTTCTGCATCTATTGGTAGGATCATATGGTTCTTATCCTTTCTTTTATTAACATGATGTATTATGTATTATGCTGATTGATTTGCAAACATTGAACCATCCCTACAACCCAGGAATAAATCTCACTTGATCGTGGCGAGTGATTCTTTAGCATACTGTTGGACTGGATTTGCTGATGTTATTGAGAAGTTTTGCATCCCTGTTCATCAGGGTTATTGGCTTGTAATTCTTGTTTCTCGTGGGGGTCTTTGTGTGGCTTTGAAATTGAGGTAATGGGAGCCTCGTAGGAGGAGTTTGGAAGTTTTCCTTCCATTTCTATTTTTTTGGAGCAGTTTGAGGAGCATAGGTATTAATTCTTCTTTAAATGTCTGATAGTATTCCTCTGGGAAACCGTCTTGCCCAAGACTTTTGTTTGTTGGGCGATTTTGGAGTATTGATTCAATTTCTTTGGTTATGGGTCTGTTCAAATTTTCTATTTCTTCCTGTTTCAGATTGGGTAGTTTGTACCTTTCTAGGAATTTGTTCAGTTCTTTCACCTTGCCCAGTTTGGGCATATAATTTTTGTGGGCATATAATTTTTCATAATATTCTCTCATAATTGTATTTGTGTGGTGTTAGTTGTTATTTCTCCTCTCTCCTTTGTGATTTCTTCTATTTGGATCCTTTCTCTTTTCTTTT